>NW_025533213.1:0-86805 GCF_020631705.1 Daphnia magna | reverse complement strand
AGACCGGTCAAAAAGAATTCGCGACGCTACTTCTGAAGCCTGGCAAACACCTCTGCAGACATTCACCACAGAGAGGCATCCAGTTGCTGCCATACCGTCAAGCTTGTTTAATCGCTCGTCCCGAAAAAGACGAGAATCATCAAAGAAAAATCAGCATCGTGACAGTCGAAGCTCCAAACATCTTGCTGTTCTTGAAGAAGAAGGTTGAAGAGCAATTCATCTTGCAAACCGAGCCAGATCCTTCAGATTTACTCATGATCAAGCAGTCAAGTCCAATTAGCGGCAAAAAAAAAAAAAATCTTTCTCCCACTAGCATTCAAATAGTCCTAGAGAGTACGTCCTAGGCCGAAAGGTCGGTTGGGCTTGAGACTCTGGTTACTCTTTTTGGTTTGCTTCCAGTGGCATTCCTCTCCCAAACTCCCAGAGTAGTCCTAATTTGTTTAGTCCTAGGCTCTTTCGTAAAAAGAGTTTGCTTGGTCTGACATTTGGCTGGGGCTCTTAACCTTATTTGAAACGTCACGCTCACTTTAATTCTCCTCGTTCACTGTGGCTTGCTGTCAGAATGGCCGGGAAGCCAGACCCCGAGCGTCGAAATGCTGATATTCTGTATCGATGTCACCGACGATTTTCCCCACTATTTCAAGGTGATCGCGCCAATAAGCAAGCCAGATCCAACGGTAAAAGCCGCCACACGAAATTGGTAATGGGGACAGGAAAACATATGTCTGAAATCCAAAGGTGCAGTGACCGAGCTAAAGTTTGCGAGAAAGAACCCAAGCCAAACCAATTTGAAGAGTGCATTAGGGCCCATGAACATTTTCTATCACAATGCAAAGACTGCTAGTTCCAGAAAATGACTGGGTCACCAACTTAGAGCAGGTCACTACAGCAACATGCACGAATCGACGAATAATCTACATCAGAAATGTTCCAAGAGCTTCCTCAGCCGCTTCATCAATTCACAGTTCGGTTAGTTTGTTGTCTCATTTATCAGAATCCAAGAATAGCAACATTTCCCAGATTGGCATCACAGCAGCATTATCGAGTACATCACCTAGCCACAAAACCACGCGTGTTTTGAACTCGTGAGTTAGCAGAAAGAAAAAGTAGGTCACATGAATCTTCAGTGTGAGCTACAACGTCTCCAAGCGACCATAACGCAGATCAATAACAATACCGATGAATAATGAGGACCCAAACCATCGGTGAGAGATGCTGAAGACAACCGTTTGGCAACATGGCTCAAAGAGTCACCGGCAGGCGCTGGCAAAAGAGCAGCAAAGACCGGCATATTTAAAAGCGAAGCAAAAAACGACCTCAGAAAATGAGGCAGCTTCTTCTCGAAGACGAAAAAGGTCCCGTCAAACGGACAAAAATCGGATTTCAACGAGAGTTGGAGGCTCGCAGTGGCGAACTCACGACATCTTTCGACAAAAAGTAGCCTCGTAGCTCCAAAGACTCGGTAAAACGGCCGACACAAACAAAAAAGAAACGGGCGCCAGACCAAGCATCAACATCCCGTCAAACGAATTCCCTGATGAAGAACCGGACGAAGATAAGACGAAGATCAATTTCCAGAACCGCCTTCTTATTACATGATCGACGACCAGTCCAGCCAAAAACATGATTTTATCGATTCAAAAGAAATGGTCGATCAAAGCAGACACCCGAGCCAGTCCGTCAACAACAAAACTCGTTCTGTGTTTCGTTTGCCAATTGGATCCACAACCTTCGACGGAGACTCGAAAAAATGGGCTGATTGGATCGCGATCTATAGAGATCTCGTCCACCAGAATTGATCCATCTCGACGACCAGAAGATGGCAATACTGAAGCAGTGTCATAACTCAAGATGCTAGGGTAATGGCGAGGAGATTCGTTGAGCAGTCCAGCTTGTATGATAAAGCTCTTCGGAACTAGAAGCGACCCAACCACCCGCCCAACTGGTCTCAAGATCTTACATTCAATCACTCATCTAAAATCTACCGAGATTGAAGGTGAACGACTACAAATCATTGTTGGAAGCCTCGCAAAAACATCAACGGGTCCCGTTGCGTCCTCAAGAGCGGCGGATACGAAAAAGAACTTTATTCGTAGCCACCATGGAGCTAGTTCATCGAAGATGCCCCCTAGGCATCCAAAGCAGGTGGGTGAAAGATTAGTAAGATCATCCTCGGTGTCCAAATCTGCAAGATTTTGCTGACTGTTCACACGGTAGTGAGAAGGTGAGATGATGGCTAAGCACGTCAATTAAAGATTGAAAAGACCAGCAACAACAAAAGCAAAAAATGGGCCGGCAAAGATCCAGGCGTTCGGTTCCCCCCCCAAGATAAACACCATTCTTCCACCTCAGCAACAAGGCAAACGAAAGAAAAGCAAAGAAAAAGATCAAGCAGAGAACCATCCGAAAAAGTTAATCTGCCTTCTCTGCAAAAGAGATCATCGGCTCGCCCAGTGTCCAAAGTTCAGCGCAAAATCTCTGAAAAGAGAGAGCGCAGTTCATCAAAGTTCCGGTTGTTGCATTAAATGCTTAAGCAAGGTCACATGCTCAAAGAGTGCACAAGCAAGAAAAATGTGAAGTCAAAGATTGTGAACCTTGTCATCCACTTTGTTGCATGGTGCACCACGCATTTCTTGGAAAAATCAGAATCGGAAAAAGCTCCCACCTCAAACGGAGAAACCCCTCTTCACAAAAAAGAAGAAAAGAAATTAGTAGCCACTCACTTCGTAGATGGAGCTCAAATAATTACTTTATTGTGAGTAGTGCCCGTGACGGTGGAACACAACGGAAATAAATTCACTCTTTCGTCCTAGATGGAGTAGGCCTTCCTCCTGATTCTTCTAAGATTTATCCGCTCATCTGAAAATTGATGGGCCGGCTGAAATCGCTCGACTTGGAACCTTCCGGCATCGATCCAGAAATCAAAACAACCAGAGTCAACTTCAATATTTTTCCTCGAGATCGGAGTCGTTCGCTGTGAAAAATGCGTACTCTGTCCCGAAGTTGGGAGTGACGAGCCGGAAAATCAATTGGCCAGCTCTTAAACACCAGTGGAAACATTTGAATGACTTGGACTTCCCTCTCCATCCGACTCAACAAGGTATCTGTGCTTCTTGGACGTGACGTCGTGAGAGTCCACGACTGTGTTGGACGTCCGGATGCCTCCGGACGGAAGAAGCTCCTGACTTGAATACGTACCCATTTCCCGGTTGGTGTCTAACAGGCCCAGTTCCAACCACAATGCTGCAAACACAAGACACGTCGCCTTCAAAATTCTTCATGTTTATAAACATTCTGTGTTTCAAAAAATTAGAAGATGCTGTCATTGCAGTTCTGGCTCACGGAATCCTTCGGTGTCAACTCTCCCGCACACCCGCCAAGAGCAACGGGACAAGAAAGCCTCAGCATCTTAAACAAAACAATTCACCGGCGAGCGGTATGAGTGTCAGATTCACCGCGAAATGAAAAACCAAATTTACCCAACAATCGAGGAAGTGGCGCTTCGGCATCCTCATTCGCTGGAGCGGACGTTTTGAAAAAGATCCAACATTCGCGCTGCAGCTCCCAGAGTTGTCGAAGAATACATCTCTCTTGGCCACGCCATCGCGCCATCGGATCCTGTTCCAAACGGCCAAGAATGGATCCTGCCGCATCACGGTGTTCAAACGTCCGCGAAACCTGGCAAAGATCTCGCGTGGTTTTAATCCTCACAACACCGCGGTACTTCCTAGACGACCAATTATTCAAGGCCCGATCTTTTAACTGGTCTAATAGGAGTTATCTTGCGTTTTCCGGATGCTGCCGGTACCAATCTCAGGTGACATAGAAAAAATGTATCACCAAGTTCAAGTGCCTAAACACCAGCAGTCGCTACTCAAATTTTTATGGAGGACGCCCGGCAGCAAAGATCCACCGACAATTTTCAAATGGCGGTCCACATTTTTGGCAGTCTCTCCTCTCCTACATGCATTTTTGCGCCCGACGTACGGCCGAAGTTTTGGCCACCTCTGCTCCAACGTCGCAAAACAAGGTATTAAACAACATCTACATCGACAATTATTTGGACTGTACCGAAACCGAAGAAGAGGTGTCACACTCCGCCAGGACGTATCCGCGTTGCTGAAACTGGGCGGATTCAATATGGTTCAATGGCATCGCTGTCACGGTCCCGTGTTGGCACCGTCGACAAAAATGATTGTCGCGCTCCTTGGATTTGGACGCTGCCGACTTCCGATCGGGCGCACGCTTGGAATGTTGTGGGATTGTCGGCTGATATATTTGTTTTCAAGCTTCCCACTAGGACCGACATCAAGACAAAACAGAAGTTTTGCAAGAAATTTCCTCGATTTATGATCAATGGGTTTCCTTTCCCGGGTGATATAGATTAGCGCGAAAATTTCTTATGCAAGATGTTTGGCGCAGGAATCGACTGGGACGACGCTGCCGCCGAATCTGCTAGCTGTCTGGAAGGCGTGGGCATCGGGCTCGAATTTATCGCAAAATTGAAGATACCCCGCTGTTTTCGAAAACACTCGAAGCCGCTGGAATACGAGCCACGCGTCATTCACCGACGCCTCAGAAGCTGGTTTTGGTGCGTGCGTCTATATACGCGCGAAATACGGCGAAGTGCTTTCTTCAATTTAAATCTTTGCAAGGCTCGAGTCGTCCTCTGCGTCAATTATCCATCCCTCGCTTGGAGTTGCAAGGAGCCGTCCTCGGCGCCAGATTGTGTGCCAGCGCCGTAAAGAGCTCGGACCAATCGCTTCCAACGTGACCTACTGGTGCGACTCTCAGACTGTCCTCCAGTGGATTCATTCGACAAGGTGCAAATATCACGCTTTCGCCCATCGCATCTGAGATCGCCGACACCAGCAAAGCAAGTCAATGGCGTCGTGTGCCCGGCAATCTCAATCCAGCCGATGACTGTTCAAGAGAAATTCCGGCAATCCACCTGACGACTCCCAGCACCGCTGGTTGCGCGGACCGATTTCTCAAAATGCCGAGGGAATTGGCCGTCGCCCATCATCATCGATGAGCCGTCCCACGACGATGAGTGCCTGAAAGATATGTGGGCTCGTGCGCGTCAAAAACCTACTCAATTTACACTCCTCATTAAAAATTCATCCAAAATCATCACCATCAAAAGAATCGTAAGCGTGGCTGCTCCGGTTCCTGAATTAACTTATTCGTCTATCAAAAACTTCCGCGAGTAGCAGACACGGCTGGCTCGATTCCGGCGGATATTCGTGAAGCAGCCGATGTGATCATCAAGGTGGACCAGGCTCATCATTTCCAAATCAGGCTCGACTACATCCGGAAGGTAAATGTGCCTGCAACGTCCAAACTAGCGTCCCTCAATCCGACTTTAGACACGCGCGGAATTATGCGCGTTGGCGGGAAGGCTTCAACATGCCTCAAATTCCGGAATTCGCCAAGCATCTGTAAACCTGGATCCCATCAGTCAACTCGCCACCATGCTGATCCGGGAGGAGTTTTGTCGAGCGGCTGGACCACTTCAACCGAATTCACGCCACGATTTACCGGTCAATATCACGTTCTACGGCCTCGGCGCATCCATCCGGCGTATTACATCCAAGATTGCTTCAGAGTGTCAACAGCAAAAACGGATCTCCATTGATGGGTCCCGCTTAAGCCGTCTTCAATCTCATTGCCGGCATTTTCAAACGTCGGAATTGATTCTTCGGTCCGTTTTTCGCCATATTTCGCCGCAAGGTGAAACGCTATGGCGTCATTTTCACTTGCCTTGACTGCCGTGCAGTTCACCGGACGTTACCCACTCGGTGGATCTGGATTCCTTCGCGATGGCATTCACCCGATTCGTCGATCTAACGAGGTCTGCCACGGATCTGCTACAGCGACAACGGCACGGAATCTAGTCGCCGAAGCAAGAAATCTCGGACGCACTCGCCGGTTGGAATCGAAATATTGGCCAACAAATGGCCAATCAGGACGTCGAATGGCGCTTAGCTTTACGCCCGCTTCCCCACACTTCGGCGGCAGCTGGGAGCGTCCATTCAAATCAGCCAAACGCGCACTTCAGTGCTCAACGAGCGCACGCTCAACGGCAGTCCTGCTCACCGCGATGTCTGGCGTCTCCGCGTGCCCTAAACGCCGACCGATTGACGCTATGAGAACGTCCGTCACGATCCGCAGCCCCCACGCCCAATCATTTTCCTGACGGGACGGCCCAATCCGGGTTTTCATGTCGACGACGCAGAAGAATTTGGTGGTCTAACCAAAGGCGCTAGTTAGAATCGCAGGACTCTCATCACCCACTTTTGGAATGGGTGGGCTGGAAAGAGTACGTCCCTGACTTAATCGAACGACGCAAGTGGCTGCGCCCGCGAAGAATTTGGCCGTCGACGACATTGTAATCGTCGTCATGCCGAGCGTGAAACCGGGGAGAATGGCCCATAGGCCGCATCACTCGCGTTATCCGTGGTCAAGAACGGCGTCGTGCGATCGGCAGAGGTGAAAGTCATCCGGTGTGAACCGGGAAGAAAGGCCCGACAGGATCCCCTCCAATCCACCTACAAAAACGTCCAGTTTTGTGGTCCGCACACAAACTGTGTCTATTGGAAGCTGACGAAGAAGAAGATGTTTGGTAAGTGGAAACAGGGCTGCTGTGTGGCGGACGACGCAAAATAATCAATCCTGCAACAAAGAAAGGGCTTCCCTTCCACTAGCTGGCCCTGGCCAGTTTCTCCCCTTTTGTCTTTGTGCGCCCAAGGTTTATAGTTTCACGCACTCGATTTTGTACTCTTAAACGAAAAGCAACTGCATCTGGCAAATGCTGTTACCTTTTTCAAGTGGCAAATAAAGATCTTTAAACTCCCAATCTCCCTTGTCTTCAAAACTCGTGGCAAACTAAGTGCCGGACAATATGTAAACAGCATCAAAATATACTTGTATTCAATGTGAGATACACTGTTATACCATGAGTTTTTACTTCTATAAGTAAACTAGCATCAAATATACTTGTATTCAATGTGAATACACTGTTATACCATTGAGTTTTTACTTCTATGTAAACTGCCATGGAATATACTTGTATTCAATGTGAATACACTGTTATACCATGAGTTTTTTACTTCTATGTATATGTAAACTAGCATCAATTATCACTTGTATTCAATGTGAATACACTGTTATACATTAATCTTTACTTCTATGTAAACAGCATCAAATATACTTGTATTCAATGTGAATACACTGTTATACCATGAGTTTTACTTCTATATATAAACAGCATCAAATATACTTGTATTCAATGTGAATACACTGTTATACCATGAGGTTTTACCTTCTATATGTAAACAGCATCAAATATACTTGTATTTCAATGTGAATACACTGTTATACCATGAGTTTTTTTTTCTACTTCTATAAACAGCATCAAATATACTTGTATTCAATGTGAATACACTGTTATACCATGAGTTTTTACTTCTATATGTAAACAGCATCAAATACACTTGTATTCCATGTGAATACACTATTATACTATGAGTTTTTACTTCTATATGTAAACTGCATCAAATATACTTGTATTCAATGTGAGTACACTGTTTTACCATGAGTTTACTTCTATATGTAAACTGCATCAAATATACTTGTATTCAATGTGAATACACTTTATTATACCATGAGTTTTTACTTCTATATGTAAACAGCATCAAATATACTTGTATTCAATGTGAATACACTGTTACTACCATGAGTTTTACTTCTATATGTAAACAGCATCAAATATACTTGTATGTTCAATGTGAATACACTGTTATACCATGAGTTTTTACTCTTCTATGTAAACAGCATCAAATATACTTGTATTCAATGTGAATACACTGTTATACCATGAGTTTTTACTTCTACTATATGTAAACTGCATGGAATATACTTGTATTCAATGTGAATACACTGTTATACCATGAGTTTTTACTTCTATATGTAAACAGCATCAATATCACTTGTATTCAATGTGAATACACTGTTATACCTTAGCAATTTTTTTCTATATATGAAACAGCATCAAATATACTTGTATTCAATGTGAATACACTGTTATGCCATGAGTTTTTACTTCTATATGTAAACAGCATCAATATTAGCTTGTATTCAATGTGAATACACTGATTTATACCATGAGTTTTTACTTCTATATGTAAACAGCATCAAATATACATACTTGTTATTCAATGAATACACTGTTATACCATGAGTTTTTACTTCTATATGTAAACAGCATCAAATATACTTGTATTCAATGTGAATACACTGTTATACCATGAGTTTTTACTTCTATATGTATAAACAGCATCAAATATCACTTGTATTCAATGTGAATACACTGTTATACCATGAGTTTTTACTTCTATGTAATAAAGCATCAAATATACTTGTATTCAATGTGTATATACTGTTATACCATGAGTTTTTACTTCTATATGTAAAACTGCATCAAATATACTTGTATTCAATGTGAATACACTGTTATACCATGAGTTTTTACTTCTATATGTAAACTGCATGGAATATACTTGTATTCAATGTGAATACACTGTTATACCATGAGTTTTTAATCTTCTATATATATAAAGCATCAGGAATACTTGTATTCAATGTGAATACACTGTTATACCATGAGTTTTTACTTCTATATGTAAACAGCATCAAATATACTTGTATTCAATGTGAATACACTGTTATACCATGAGTTTTTACTTCTATATGTAAACAGCATCAAATATACTTGTATTCAATGTGAATACACTGTTATACCATGAGTTTTTACTTCTATATGTAAACTGCATGGAATATACTTGTATTCAATGTGAATACACTGTTATACCATGAGTTTTATACTTCTATATGTAAACAGCATCAAATATACTTGTATTCAATGTGGAATACACTGTTATACCATGAGTTTTTACTTCTATATGTAAACAGCATCAAATATACTTGTATTCAATGTGAATACACTTTTATAATGAGTTTTTACTTCTATATGTAAACTGCATGGAATATACTTGTATTCAATGTGAATACCTGTTATACCATGAGTTTTTACTTCTATATGTAAACAGCATCAAATATACTTGTATTATCAATGTGAATACACTGTTATACCATGAGTTTTTACTTCTAAATGTAAACAGCATCAAATATACTTGTATTCAATGTGAATACACTGTTATACCATGAGTTTTTACTTCTATATGTAAACAGCATCAAATATACTTGTATTCAATGTGAATACACTGTTATACCATGAGTTTTTACTTCTATATGTAAACTGGCATCAAATATACTTGTATTATTCAATGTGAACACACTGTTATACCATGAGTTTTTACTTCTTTATATGTAAACAGCATCAAATATACTTGTATTCAATGTGAATACACTGTTATACCATGAGTTTTACTTCTATATGTAAACAGCATCAAATATACTTGTATTCAATGTGAATACACTGTTATACCATGGTGTTTTACTTCTATATGTAAACAGCATCAAATATACTTGTATTCAATGTGAATACACTGTTATACCATGAGTTTTTACTTCTATATGTAAACAGCATCAAAATATACTTGTATTCAATGTGAATACACTGTTATACCATGAGTTTTTACTTCTATATGTAAACAGCATCAAATATACTTGTATTCAATGTGAATACACTGTTATCTACCATGAGTTTTTACTTCTATATGATAAACTGCATGGAATATACTTTTATTCAATGTGAATACACTGTTATACCATGAGGTTTTACTTCTATATGTAAAAACTGCATGGAATATACTTGTATTCAATGTGAATACATTGTTATACCATGAGTTTTTACTTCTATATGTAAACTGCATGGAATATACTTGTATTCAATGTGAATACACTGTTATACCATGAGTTTTTACTTCTATATGTAAACTGCATGGAATATACTTTGTATTCAATGTGAATACACTGTTATACCATAGGTTTTTACTTCTATATGTAAACAACATCAAATATACTTGTATTCAATGTGAATACACTGTTATACCATGAGTTTTTACTTCTATATGTAAACTGCATGGAATATACTTGTATTCAATGTGAATACACTGTTATACCATGAGTTTTTACTTCTATATGTAAACAGCATCAAATATACTTGTATTCAATGTGAACTACACTGTTATACCATGAGTTTTTACTTCTATATGTAAACAGCATCAAATATACTTGTATTCAATGTGAATACACTGTTATACCATGAGTTTTTACTTCTATATGTAAACAGCATCGAAATATCTTGTATTCAATGTGAATACACTGTTATACCATGAGTTTTTACTTCTATATGTAAACTGCATCAAATATACTTGTATTCAATGTGAATACACTGTTATACCATGAGTTTTTACTTCTATATGTAAACAGCATCAAATATACTTGTATTCAATGTGAATACACTGTTATACCATGAGTTTTTACTTCTATATGTAAACTGCATCAAATATACTTGTATTCAATGTGAATACACTGTTATACCATGAGTTTTTACTTCTATATGTAAACTGCATCAAATATACTTGTATTCAATGTGAATACACTGTTATACCATGAGTTTTTTACTATTCTATGTAGTAAACAGCATCAAATATACTTGTATTCAATGTGAATACACTGTTATACCATGAGTTTTTACTTCTATATGTAAACAGCATCAAATATACTTGTATTCAATGTGAATACACTGTTATACCATGAGTTTTTACTTCTATATGTAAACTGCATGGAATATACTTGTATTCAATGTGAATACACTGTTATACCATGAGTTTTTACTTCTATATGTAAACTGCATGGAATATACTTGTATTCAATGTGAAAACACTATTATACCATGAGTTTTTACTTCTATATGTAAACTGCATGGAATATACTTGTATTCAATGTGAATACACTGTTATACCATGAGTTTTTACTTCTATATATGCTCATGTAAACAAATATAAATTGTATTCAATGTGAATACACTGTTATACCATGAGTTTTTACTTCTATATGTAAACTGCATCGAATATACTTGTATTCAATGTGAATACACTGTTATACCATGAGTTTTTATTACTTCTATATGTAAACAGCATCAAATATACTTGTATTCAATGTGAATACACTGTTATACCATGAGTTTTTACTTCTATATGTAAACTGCATGAAATATACTTGTATTCAATGTGAATACACTGTTATACCATGAGTTTTTACTTCTATATGTAAACAGCATCAAATATACTTGTATTCAATGTGAATACACTGTTATACCATGAGTTTTTACTTCTATATGTAAACAGCATCAAATATACTTGTATTCAATGTGAATACACTGTTATACCATGAGTTTTTCCTTCTATATGTAAACTGCATGGAATATGCTTATATTCAATGTGAATACACTGTTATACCATGAGTTTTTACTTCTATATGTAAACAGCATCAAATATACTTGTATTCAATGTGAATACACTGTTATACCATGAGTTTTTACTTCTATATATAAACAGCATCAAATATACTTGTATTCAATGTGAATACACTGTTATACCATGAGTTTTTACTTCTATATGTAAACAGCATCAAATATACTTGTATTCAATGTGAATACACTGTTATACCATGAGTTTTTACTTCTATATGTAAACTGCATCAAATATACTTGTATTCAATGTGAATACACTGTTATACCATGGGGTTTTACTTCTATATGTAAACTGCATGGAATATACTTGTATTCAATGTGAATACACTGTTATACCATGAGTTTTCTTACTTCTATATGTAAACAGCATCAAATATACTTGTATTCAATGTGAGATACACTGTTATACCATGAGTTTTTACTTCTATATGTAAACTGCATCGAATATACTTGTTATTCAATGTGAATACACTGTTATACCATGAGTTTTTACTTCTATATGTAAACAGCATCAAATATACTTGTATTCAATGTGAATACACTGTTATACCATGAGTTTTTACTTCTATATGTAAAAGGCATCAAATATACTTGTATTCAATGTGAATACACTGTTATACCATGAGTTTTTACTTCTATATGTAAACAGCATCAAATATACTTGTATTCAATGTGAATACACTGTTATACCATGAGTTTTTACTTCTATATGTAAACTGCATCAAAATATACTTGTATTCAATGTGAATACACTGTTATACCATGAGTTTTTACTTCTATATATAAGACTGCATGGAATATACTTGTATTCAATGTGAATACACTGTTATACCATGAGTTTTTACTTCTATATGTAAACTGCATGGAATATACTTGTATTCAATGTGAATACACTGTTATACCATGAGTTTTTACTTCTATATGTAAACTGCATGGAATATACTTGTATTCAATGTGAATACACTGTTATACCATGAGTTTTTACTTCTATATATAAACTAGCATGGAATATACTTGTATTCAATGTGAATACACTGTTATACCATGAGTTTTTACTTCTATATGTAAACAGCATCAAATATACTTGTATTCAATGTGAATACACTGTTATACTCATGAGTTTTTACCTTCTATATGTAAACTGCATGGAATATACTTGTATTCAATGTGAATACACTGTTATACCATGAGTTTTTACTTCTATATGTAAACAGCATCAAATATACTTGTATTCAATGTGAATACACTGTTATACCATGAGTTTTTACTTCTATATGTAAACAGCATCAAATATACTTGTATTCAATGTGAATACACTGTTCTACCATGAGTTTTTACTTCTATATGTAAACAGCATCAAATATACTTGTATTCAATGTGAATACACTGTTATACCATGAGTTTTTACTTCTATATGTAAACTGCATCAAATATACTTGTATTCAATGTGAATACACTGTTATACCATGAGTTTTTACTTCTATATGTAAACTGCATCAAATATACTTGTATTCAATGTGAATACACTGTTATACCATGAGTTTTTACTTCTATATGTAAACAGCATCAAATATACTTGTATTCAATGTGAATACACTGTTATACCATGAGTTTTTACTTCTATATGTAAAACAGCATCAAATATACTTGTATTCAATGTGAATACACTGTTATACCATGAGTTTTTACTTCTATATGTAAACTGCATCAAATATACTTGTATTCAATGTGAATACACTGTTATACCATGAGTTTTTACTTCTATATGTAAACTGCATCGAATATACTTGTATTCAATGTGAATACACTGTTATACCATGAGTTTTTACTTCTATATGTAAACTGCATGGAATATACTTGTATTCAATGTGAATACACTGTTATACCATGAGTTTTTACTTCTATATGTAAACTGCATGGAATATACTTGTATTCAATGTGAATACACTGTTATACCATGAGTTTTTACTTCTATATGTAAACTGCATGGAATATACTTGTATTCAATGTGAATACACTGTTATACCATGAGTTTTTACTTCTATATGTAAACTGCATGAAATATACTTGTATTCAATGTGAATACACTGTTATACCATGAGTTTTTACTTTTATATGTAAACAGCATGGAATATACTTGTATTCAATGTGAATACACTGTTATACCATGAGTTTTTACTTCTATATGTAAACTGCATCAAATATACTTGTATTCAATGTGAATACACTGTATATACCATGAGTTTTTACTTCTATATGTAAACAGCATCAAATATACTTGTATTCAATGTGAATACACTGTTATACCATGAGTTTTTACTATCTATATGTAAACTGCATCAAATATACTTGTATTCAATGTGAATACACTGTTATACCATGAGTTTTTACTTCTATATGTAAACTAGCATCAAATATACTTGTATTCAATGTGAATACACTGTTATACCATGAGTTTTAACTTCTATATGTAAACTGCATGGAATATACTTGTATTCAATGTGAATACACTGTTATACCATGAGTTTTTACTTCTATATATAGACAGCATCAAATATACTTGTATTCAATGTGAATACACTGTTATACCATGAGTTTTTACTTCTATATATAAACTGCATCAAATATACTTGTATTCAATGTGAATACACTGTTATACCATGAGTTTTTACTTCTATATGTAAACTGCATGAAATATACTTGTATTCAATGTGAATACACTGTTATACCATGAGTTTTTACTTCTATATATGTAAACTGCATCAAATATACTTGTATTCAATGTGAATACACTGTTATACCATGAGTTTTTACTTCTATATGTAAACTGCATGAATATATACTTGTATTCAATGTGAATACACTGTTATACCATGAGTTTTTACTTCTATATGTAAACAGCATCAAATATACTTGTATTCAATGTGAATACACTGTTATACCATGAGTTTTTACTTCTATATGTAAACAGCATCAGAGAATATACTTGTATTCAATGTGAATACACTGTTATACCATGAGTTTTTACTTCTATATGTAAACAGCATCAAATATACTTGTATTCAATGTGAATACACTGTTATACCATGAGTTTTTACTTCTTATATGTAAACAGCATCGAAAATATACTTGTATTCAATGTGAATACACTGTTATACCATGAGTTTTTACTTCTATATGTAAACAGCATCAAATATACTTGTATTCAATGTGAATACACTGTTATACCATGAGTTTTTACTTCTATATGTAAACAGCATCAAATATACTTGTATTCAATGTGAATACACTGTTATACCATGAGTTTTTACTTCTATATGTAAACTGCATGGAATATACTTGTATTCAATGTGAATACACTGTTATACCATGAGTTTTTACTTCTATATGTAAAGTGCAGAATATACTTGTATTCAATGTGAATACACTGTTATACCATGAGTTTTTACTTCTATATGAAAGAAACTGCATGGAATATACTTGTATTCAATGTGAATACACTGTTATACCATGAGTTTTTACTTCTATATGTAAACTGCATCAAATATACTTGTATTCAATGTGAATACACTGTTATACCATGAGTTTTTACTTCTATATTGTAAACTGCATGGAATATACTTGTATTCAATGTGAATACACTGTTATACCATGAGTTTTTACTTCTATATGTAAACAGCATGAAATATACTTGTATTCAATGTGAATACACTGTTATACCATGAGTTTTTACTTCTATATGTAAACTGCATCAAATATACTTGTATTCAATGTGAATACACTGTTATACCATGAGTTTTTACTTCTATATGTAAACAGCATCAAATATACTTGTATTCAATGTGAATACACTGTTATACCATGAGTTTTACTTCTATATGTAAACGAGCATCGAAATATACTTGTATTCAATGTGAATACACTGTTATACCATGAGTTTTTACTCTTCCTATATGTAAACTGCATGGAATATACTTGTATTCAATGTGAATACACTGTTATACCATGAGTTTTTACTTCTATATGTAAACAGCATCAGGAATATACTTGTATTCAATGTGAATACACTGTTATACCATGAGATTTTTACTTCTATATGTAAACAGCATCAAATATACTTGTATTCAATGTGAATACACTGTTATACCATGAGTTTTTACTTCTATATGTAAACAGCATCAAATATACTTGTATTCAATGTGAATACACTGTTATACCATGAGTTTTTACTTCTATATGTAAACAGCATCAAATATACTTGTATTCAATGTGAATACACTGTTATACCATGAGTTTTTACTTCTATATGTAAACTGCATCAAATATACTTGTATTCAATGTGAATACACTGTTATACCATGAGTTTTTACTTCTATATGTAAACTGCATCAAATATACTTGTATTCAATGTGAATACACTGTTATACCATGAGTTTTTACTTCTATATGTAAACAGCATCAAATATACTTGTATTCAATGTGAATACACTGTTATACCATGAGTTTTTACTTCTAATATGTAAACTGCATGGAATATACTTGTATTCAATGTGAATACACTGTTATACCATGAGTTTTTACTTCTATATGTAAACTGCATCAAATATACTTGTATTCAATGTGAATACACTGTTATACCATGAGTTTTACTTCTATATGTAAACTGCATGGAATATACTTGTATTCAATGTGAATACACTGTTATACCATGAGTTTTTACTTCTATATGTATACTGCATCAAATATACTTGTATTCAATGTGAATACACTGTTATACCATGAGTTTTTACTTCTATATGTAAACTGCATCAAATATACTTGTATTCAATGTGAATACACTGTTATACCATGAGTTTTTACTTCTATATGTAAACAGCATCAAATATACTTGTATTCAATGTGAATACACTGTTATACCATGAGTTTTTACTTCTATATGTAAACAGCATCAAATATACTTGTATTCAATGTGAATACACTGTTATACCATGAGTTTTTACTTCTATATGTAAACTGCATGGAATATACTTGTATTCAATGTGAATACACTGTTATACCATGAGTTTTTACTTCTATATGTAAACAGCATCAAATATACTTGTATTCAATGTGAATACACTGTTATACCATGAGTTTTTACTTCTATATGTAAACAGCATCAAATATACTTGTATTCAATGTGAATACACTGTTATACCATGAGTTTTTACTTCTATATGTAAACAGCATCAAATATACTTGTATTCAATGTGAATACACTGTTATACCATGAGTTTTTACTTCTATATGTAAACAGCATCAAATATACTTGTATTCAATGTGAATACACTGTTATACCATGAGTTTTTACTTCTATATGTAAACTGCATGGAATATACTTGTATTCAATGTGAATACACTGTTATACCATGAGTTTTTACTTCTATATGTAAACTGCATGGAATATACTTGTATTCAATGTGAATACACTGTTATACCATGAGTTTTTACTTCTATATAGTAAACTGCATGGAATATACTTGTATTCAATGTGAATACACTGTTATACCATGAGTTTTTACTTCTATATGTAAACTGCATGGAATATACTTGTATTCAATGTGAATACACACTGTTATACCATGAGTTTTTACTTCTATATGTAAACTGCATGGAATATACTTGTATTCAATGTGAATACACTGTTATACCATGAGTTTTTACTTCTATATGTAAACAGCATGAAATATACTTGTATTCAATGTGAATACACTGTTATACCATGAGTTTTTACTTCTATATGTAAACAGCATGGAATATACTTGTATTCAATGTGAATACACTGTTATACCATGAGTTTTTACTTCTATATGTAAACTGCATCAAATATACTTGTATTCAATGTGAATACACTGTTATACCATGAGTTTTTACTTCTATATGTAAACTGCATGGAATATACTTGTATTCAATGTGAATACACTGTTATACCATGAGTTTTTACTTCTATATGTAAACTGCATGGAATATACTTGTATTCAATGTGAATACACTGTTATACCATGAGTTTTTACTTCTATATGTAAACAGCATCAAATATACTTGTATTCAATGTGAATACACTGTTATACCATGAGTTTTTACTTCTATATGTAAACTGCATGGAATATACTTGTATTCAATGTGAATACACTGTTATACCATGAGTTTTTACTTCTATATGTAAACAGCATCAAATATACTTGTATTCAATGTGAATACACTGTTATACCATGAGTTTTTACTTCTATATGTAAACAGCATCGAAATATACTTGTATTCAATGTGAATACACTGTTATAACATGAGTTTTTACTTCTATATGTAAACAGCATCAAATATACTTGTATTCAATGTGAATACACTGTTATACCATGAGTTTTTACTTCTATATGTAAACTGCATGGAATATACTTGTATTCAATGTGAATACACTGTTATACCATGAGTTTTTACTTCTATATGTAAACTGCATCAAATATACTTGTATTCAATGTGAATACACTGTTATACCATGAGTTTTTACTTCTATATGTAAACAGCATCAAATATACTTGTATTCAATGTGAATACACTGTTATACCATGAGTTTTTACTTCTATATGTAAACAGCATCAAATATACTTGTATTCAATGTGAATACACTGTTATACCATGAGTTTTTACTTCTATATGTAAACAGCATCAAATATACTTGTATTCAATGTGAATACACTGTTATACCATGAGTTTTTACTTCTATATGTAAACAGCATCAAATATACTTGTATTCAATGTGAATACACTGTTATACCATGAGTTTTTACTTCTATATGTAAACAGCATGGAATATACTTGTATTCAATGTGAATACACTGTTATACCATGAGTTTTTACTTCTATATGTAAACTGCATGGAATATACTTGTATTCAATGTGAATACACTGTTATACCATGAGTTTTTACTTCTATATGTAAACAGCATCAAATATACTTGTATTCAATGTGAATACACTGTTATACCATGAGTTTTTACTTCTATATGTAAACTGCATGAAATATACTTGTATTCAATGTGAATACACTGTTATACCATGAGTTTTTACTTCTATATGTAAACAGCATCAAATATACTTGTATTCAATGTGAATACACTGTTATACCATGAGTTTTTACTTCTATATGTAAACTGCATGGAATATACTTGTATTCAATGTGAATACACTGTTATACCATGAGTTTTTACTTCTATATGTAAACTGCATGGAATATACTTGTATTCAATGTGAATACACTGTTATACCATGAGTTTTTACTTCTATATAGTAAACAGCATCAAATATACTTGTATTCAATGTGAATACACTGTTATACCATGAGTTTTTACTTCTATATGTAAACAGCATGAAATATACTTGTATTCAATGTGAATACACTGTTATACCATGAGTTTTTACTTCTATATGTAAACAGCATGAAATATACTTGTATTCAATGTGAATACACTGTTATACCATGAGTTTTTACTTCTATATGTAAACTGCATGGAATATACTTGTATTCAATGTGAATACACTGTTATACCATGAGTTTTTACTTCTATATGTAAACTGCATGAAATATACTTGTATTCAATGTGAATACACTGTTATACCATGAGTTTTTACTTCTATATGTAAACAGCATCAAATATACTTGTATTCAATGTGAATACACTGTTATACCATGAGTTTTTACTTCTATATGTAAACTGCATCAAATATACTTGTATTCAATGTGAATACACTGTTATACCATGAGTTTTTACTTCTATATGTAAACAGCATCAAATATACTTGTATTCAATGTGAATACACTGTTATACCATGAGTTTTTACTTCTATATGTAAACAGCATCAAATATACTTGTATTCAATGTGAATACACTGTTATACCATGAGTTTTTACTTCTATATGTAAACAGCATCAAATATACTTGTATTCAATGTGAATACACTGTTATACCATGAGTTTTTACTTCTATATGTAAACAGCATCAAATATACTTGTATTCAATGTGAATACACTGTTATACCATGAGTTTTTACTTCTATATGTAAACTGCATCAAATATACTTGTATTCAATGTGAATACACTGTTATACCATGAGTTTTTACTTCTATATGTAAACTGCATGGAATATACTTGTATTCAATGTGAATACACTGTTATACCATGAGTTTTTACTTCTATATGTAAACTGCATGAAATATACTTGTATTCAATGTGAATACACTGTTATACCATGAGTTTTTACTTCTATATGTAAACAGCATGAAATATACTTGTATTCAATGTGAATACACTGTTATACCATGAGTTTTTACTTCTATATGTAAACAGCATCAAATATACTTGTATTCAATGTGAATACACTGTTATACCATGAGTTTTTACTTCTATATGTAAACTGCATGGAATATACTTGTATTCAATGTGAATACACTGTTATACCATGAGTTTTTACTTCTATATGTAAACTGCATGGAATATACTTGTATTCAATGTGAATACACTGTTATACCATGAGTTTTTACTTCTATATGTAAACAGCATCAAATATACTTGTATTCAATGTGAATACACTGTTATACCATGAGTTTTTACTTCTATATGTAAACAGCATCAAATATACTTGTATTCAATGTGAATACACTGTTATACCATGAGTTTTTACTTCTATATGTAAACTGCATGGAATATACTTGTATTCAATGTGAATACACTGTTATACCATGAGTTTTTACTTCTATATGTAAACAGCATCAAATATACTTGTATTCAATGTGAATACACTGTTATACCATGAGTTTTTACTTCTATATGTAAACAGCATGGAATATACTTGTATTCAATGTGAATACACTGTTATACCATGAGTTTTTACTTCTATATGTAAACTGCATCAAATATACTTGTATTCAATGTGAATACACTGTTATACCATGAGTTTTTACTTCTATATGTAAACTGCATGGAATATACTTGTATTCAATGTGAATACACTGTTATACCATGAGTTTTTACTTCTATATGTAAACAGCATCAAATATACTTGTATTCAATGTGAATACACTGTTATACCATGAGTTTTTACTTCTATATGTAAACAGCATCAAATATACTTGTATTCAATGTGAATACACTGTTATACCATGAGTTTTTACTTCTATATGTAAACTGCATGGAATATACTTGTATTCAATGTGAATACACTGTTATACCATGAGTTTTTACTTCTATATGTAAACAGCATCAAATATACTTGTATTCAATGTGAATACACTGTTATACCATGAGTTTTTACTTCTATATGTAAACAGCATGAAATATACTTGTATTCAATGTGAATACACTGTTATACCATGAGTTTTTACTTCTATATGTAAACAGCATCAAATATACTTGTATTCAATATGAATACATTGTTATACCATGAGTTTTTACTTCTATATGTAAACATTATCAAATATACTTGTATTCAATGTGAATACACTGTTATACCATGAGTTTTTACTTCTATATGTAAACAGCTTCAAATATACTTGTATTCAATGTGAATACACTGTTATACCATGAGTTTTTACTTCTATATGTAAACTGCATGGAATTAACTTGTATTCAATGTGAATACACTGTTTTACCATGAGTTTTTACTTCTATATGTAAACTGCATGGAATATACTTGTATCCAATGTGAATACACTGTTATACCATGAGTTTTTACTTCTATATGTAAACTGCATCAAATATACTCCTTTTCAAGGTGAATACACTGTTATACTGTAGCAGACGGCCCATTTATCCCCTTACCCATTCCTCTCAGTTCCCTGTTTGTACCCCGAGGCCCTTGCGTAGTCTCACTAGAGGGCGCAAGCGGCCCAAAAGGATTGTCTCTCAAGGGTGTGTAGTAGTTAGTTGTGTGTACTGACGTGTAGCTGAACGTCATCTCGTTTCACGTGTGTGAGATCGAAACCTAAGGAAGGGTTGCGGCGTATGCCTGGCCACTTCCGCGTAAGTGTCAATATATTTTGTCCCTAGTCATTTTTGTAGTCTTTTATTATTTAGCTAGCATAAGTCCCTTTTCCACATTCGGCTTGTTTAACTGAAACCGCTCGCCAGTCGACGAGCCGCTCCATTTACCATCAGAGAGGGACTGATTGCAACATTTGGTGTCAGGAGTTGGGCACGGGCCATTGAATAGTTCTCTTTTCTTTTTTTTTTTCATAATCTCTTTGTTTCGTAAAATCATTATTTTTCTGTGAGAACTGCCCGTGCAATATTCACGTCATTTTTTTTTTTTGTAACGCCCCTTGTCTCTTTCATTGACAATCGGTTATTTAGTTCATTTTTTGTGGTTTTTGTGTCTTGTGTATGACACACGAGAATTTTTCTTTTGAGAAAATTCGCGCCCACCCACCCCCTCTTCTTTTCGCGCGTAAAACCTCGTGGCTAGACGAAAGTCTTCTCCTTTTTTTTGTGTGTGTGGCGTATTAAATCTGTGTGATAGTCGCCATTTTTTTTCTTTTCGTGCGTTCGACCACGTCGTTGTGTGTCGTTAATATCACCTAAATTTGATTGAAGTTTATTTATTAATATTTTTTGTTTTGTGTTCCGTAAATCTGGTTGGTCATATCGATAGTTTTTTTTGAATTATATGCCACCTAAACGTGGAGAATCTACAGTGCCATTTCAGATAAGAACGCGTTCAAACACCAAAACCACAGGCACACCAGTGACACGTGCAAGAGTAGTAGTGCCAACTACACACGTACCGTCACCATCCTTGCGTGGTGGCTCAAGTAGGCTAACATTTAATTTACCAGTGTCAGCAACTGCAGTTTCAAGAGTACCAGAGATGGCGCTACCACAGGATCTAATTGATGCGCTGAGAAATCTCACGACGGCAATGGGCCAAGATCGACTAGCTGCCCAAAATCAGGTGGCAGATCTTTTGAACGCGTTGGACCAACAGCGTCAACAGTCGGCGAACTTGGTGCAACAGCTGGCCAACAATGCAGCAGCCGGACAGAACCAGCAGCAACAGCAAAATCTTCCCCAAGCTCCAGTTTTACCCATTCCACGTATAGCAAATGCGGCTGTCGACTCCATTCCATGTTTTGAAGGTAAATTAATGGATTTCCCGCAAGATTTTGTAGATTTTGTAGACAGAGTTGCCGTGGCGGAAGGATGGACAGACGCACAGCGTATTCAAGTAGCAGCAAGGCGTCTGTTGAAAACAGCGTTGGATTGGCATATTCACACAGGCCATACGCATGCAACCTGGGCTGACTGGTCTGGAGCGTTCACCACGAATTTTTCACCACGTTTACATGTTGGTGAATGGCTCAGGTTGGTAGAAGAGAGACGACAGAAAGTCGATGAATCAGGTATTGAGTACGCTTTAGATAAGCATAAATTGTTACGTGTTGCCCCAATCCCCCTTAACGAAGAGAAGATGGTAGCTTTTCTAATAGATGGCCTGGCCAGTTGGCAACATGTGGCCGCCATGACAGCGAACCGCCCAGCCAACGTCGCGGAATTTATCCAGCGGATTCGTGCTTTGGAGACCCTCGGTGTTGCATCACGTGTCTTCCCCCCACCAGTAGCGCCACCAGTAGCTCCACCAATAGCTCCGCCAGCAGCTACACCCGGAACAACGACTACACCTACTGTTCCTGATCTAAACGCCACTCTAGCAGCATTTGGCAACCAGCTAGTTAACCAACTGACTGCACAGTTCAGCAAGATGGCTATTGGAAATCGTGGTGCCGGGCGTGGAGGAAGCGGAAGTGATCGTGGTGGAGGAAGTGGAACTGGACGTGGCGGAGGAGGATGGGTTGATCCAAGCAAAAGAAAATGCTACAACTGTGGAGTGATTGGTCATATCGCTCGCCATTGTCCAACAGCATCGGGAAAAGGTACAGCCGGAAGCTAGGAGCAGGGACCGTGCTCACCGGCTACGCATATATACCCTGTCGACCCCTACTCCCGCTTGTAAAGGTATTTATTGAGAATATTGGTGAAGTAATTGCACTCGTTGATTCCGGTGCAAGTATGTCTGCTATTAGGATAAGTGTAGTAAGAAAGATGCTCCCCTCAAATAGAATTAAGTCATCGTTAAAATTAACTGGTGTTGATAATAGAAAAGTAGTTGTTGATTCTTTTTTGCCTTTAAAAATAAAGTGGAGCAATCGGGTAGTAGAATTAAAAGAAGTTGCAGTTGTAAAATCGTGCCCATTTGCGACGATCCTCGGGTCAGATTGGATTATTAAAAGCAAAACAAATTTAATAGTAGAAAATGATAAAATTGTGATGAAGTCCAGCTATTCTTGTTCGTCGGGAATTAAGAAAGTTCGTTTTGCTGGTATCGAAGAAGTGAATTTTGTTTGTAATGAGGAAGAAAATCCTATGTTTGTGTCTGATGAGTTAATTGAATCGCTGAAACAAGAGAATCAACCGGGTAGGCGCTCAACAGGCAAAACAGTGAAAGTAGTTCAGTCAACAATTATACCACCCGAATCACTTTGTTTTGTACGCGCTAGGATGGCAAGAAATTTTTCAGGTAGTGCGATGATCAGAGCAAATTTGTGTGCCCAGCCGGGTAGTGAATGGGTTATCCCATGTTGTGTTGTTAAAGTAGAAGCCGGAAAACTTAAAGTTCCTGTTCTTAATCTGCAAACTTGTTCTCTCAATCTACACCGTAAAGATTTTTTAGCATTTATAGACAGCATCGAAGTCGATCCGGATAAAACTTTTATCGTTCAAGAGGATCAGCCGGATATGCTAGCCTGTTCACTTATACATCCGGAGGAAGCGAATGTATGGAAAAATGCGCGTGTTGGCGAAAACTTGTCAGCGGCGGAGAGAGATGCGGTGTTCAAGCTTTTGGCGCGACGTCGACGGTGCTTTCCACCAGCGGATGGCAATTTGGGATCGACAGACATGACGGAACATGCCATCGACACCGGCGATGCTCGACCAATAAGCTGCGTCCCGTACCGCGTTTCTGCGGTTGAAAGAAGAATCATCACGGAGAAAATAGCTGAAATGCTCAAACAGCACATCATTCGTCCTTCTTTTGGCCCTTGGGCTGCTCCGGTGGTATTAGTTAAGAAGAAATCAGGTGACTATAGGTTTTGTGTAGACTATCGGCGTCTGAATGCTGTTACTAAGAGAGATGTATACCCTCTACCCCGCATGGACGATGTATTTGACCGTATTGCCGGTGCAAAATATTTTTCAAGTCTAGATTTAATGTCTGGGTACTGGCAAGTACCTGTAGCAGAGGCTGACACATGTAAAACTGCTTTTGTAACACCAGACGGCCTGTATGAATTCGTTCGTTTGCCTTTTGGATTGAACAATGCGCCGTCTACCTTTCAAAGGCTAATGGATCGCGTTCTGGCCCGTCTAAAGTGGCAAATGTGCCTCGTATATCTAGATGATACTCTAGTATTTGGAAAGTCTTTTGAGGAACATCAAGAGCGGTTAGACTGTGTGTTGAAAGCTCTAGAAAAGGCTGGATTAACGTTGAACGTTTCAAAATGTATTTTCGCAACTAATATTATTTTTCATTTAGGCCATATCATCGACGAAAAAGGCATACGGCCCGACCCAGCGAAAATCAGTTCCCTCGTCAACTTTAAAGTCAACAACATCAAGTCGCTGAGAGCATTTCTTGGCCTCGCATCATTCTACCGTCGGTTCGTCCCGGAATTCGCGTCGATGGCGCATCCATTACACGGCTTGTTGAAGAAAAATGCCGTATGGAGATGGACTGACGCACAAGAGGCCGCCAAGGAGAAACTCGTGAAAATATTGGTATCATCGCCGGTGCTGGCTCATTTCGATGAGAACATCGATGTAATTGTGCAGACGGATGCAAGCCTGGTAGGCCTTGGAGCCGTCGTGATGCAGGACGGAGGTGAAGGACTACGGCCTATTGCTTACGCCAGCCGGAGACTGACCGATGCCGAAATGAAGTATCACGCAAACGAGTTGGAATGTTTGGCTACTGTTTGGGCTTTAAAAAGTTTAGATCGTATGTATACGGTCGACGGTTTTCAGTGTTGACGGACAGCTCAGCTGTTCGATGGTTGTGGTCAAAAAAAGAAGTCAATGGGAAATTCGCTAGATGGATTCTTGCTCTGCAGGAATTTGATTTTGAAATACGCCACGTCAAAGGAGTAGATAATTTGGTGGCCGATGCCCTATCTCGAAACCCTGATGAATCCTGTATTGGACCCAGTGGCTCCGAGATCGGTCATGTAGTATGTATTCTGGATAGTAGAAAGCCTACGGGCATGAATAGCGCTGAGTTGGCGTTCCAACAACAATTGGATAGCCAACTGCGTCCCATTATTAATTGGTTGAAATCAAATACCCCTGGTAAAGTGTCAGAAAACTTCAAACTCTGTAGTAAAGTATTATATAAGAAAAATCCCTCCCAAGGTCGTAAATTTCTTTTGTGTGTCCCGTCCATTTTACGTAGAGAAATTATTGAATTCTGCCATGATGACCCTTCTTCTAGTCACATGGGCATAGATAAGACAATCGCTCGTGTATCTGAACGCTATTGGTGGCCAAAGTTTCGCAAAAGTGTAAGAAAATTTGTGTTATCATGTAATTACTGTCAATTCCATAAGTGTATCCCTGGTTTTCCTGCTGGACAGCTACAACCTATTCCCCCACCTGATCGTCCATTTCATACTGTCGGGATGGATCATCTTGGTCCCTTTAAAACTACCACTGGAGGAAAGAAACATATTTTAATGTGTATCGACTACTTAACTAAATATGTGGAAGCGGCGTCCGTAGCAGACACTACCACCGCACTTGTGGTCGAGTTCGTGAGAGAAAACATTAATTTCCGTCACGGTGTGACCACTAGAATTATAAGTGATCAAGGCACCGCATTCTCTTCGCATCTTATGGAGGATAACGTCAAGGAGTGGGGAACGCATCACGTGTTTGCTACAGCAGAACATCCTCAAACATCTGGATTGGTCGAACGAGTCAACAGGACGATGACGCAAGCTCTGGCAGCGTACGTCAACACGGATCACGATGATTGGGATCGCCATCTGCCGGCAGCAGTGTTTGCAATCAACACAGCTCGACAAAGTACGGTCGAAATTTCACCATTTCAGCTCGTGTATGGCCGACTTCCCTTCACAACATTGGAGAATCATTTCCCGTGGCCGAAAGAACGACCGGAACCTTTCGACATTTTTCTTGCTCGTGTCGGAGAACTACGAGAAGCCGCACGTCTCAACATCATCAGAAAACAGGAGAAGTCAAAACGCCTGGTTGACCAACGGCGCCGAATTGTTCGAGACCTCCGACCTGGTGAGCTGGTGCTCGTTAGAAGAAAATTGAAGAAGAAAAACAAGACCAAAAAGTTCCTGCCTAAGTATGTTGGTCCATTTCAAGTCGTGAAAAAGATCTGCCCAACAACGTATTTGGTGGAGGATTTGCCAGCGAAACGTCAGAAGAAGCGCTTCCGTCGCTTTAATGTTCATGTCGTCCAAATCCGAATGTTCCACCCAAGAGAAGACGTCGAGTGGGACGATTGGCCGGATGAGCCGGATGAAAACGCGGTTCAGCAACCACCCGAAAATGTGATAGCTGCACCACCCGTCCCTCCCGTACTTCAACCAATCGATCCGCCAGAAGCAGTAGAAACTCTTCCTCCTCCAACAAGAACAAGATCAGGAAGAACAGTAATCCCCCCGAAAAGATATAGAGATTGATATGTATGTGTGTATGTCTCTTTAATATCCCTTTCCCTTTTCTTTTCTCTTCTCTTTTTTTTTTTTTCTTTCTTCTTTCTTTTTTTTTTCTCTTTTCGATTTGATTCCTCTGTCTGTGTGTTTATCTTAATTCAAATCGAGTCAGGAAAGGCCGAATGTAGCAGACGGCCCATTTATCCCCTTACCCATTCCTCTCAGTTCCCTGTTTGTACCCCGAGGCCCTTGCGTAGTCTCACTAGAGGGCGCAAGCGGCCCAAAAGGATTGTCTCTCAAGGGTGTGTAGTAGTTAGTTGTGTGTACTGACGTGTAGCTGAACGTCATCTCGTTTCACGTGTGTGAGATCGAAACCTAAGGAAGGGTTGCGGCGTATGCCTGGCCACTTCCGCGTAAGTGTCAATATATTTTGTCCCTAGTCATTTTTGTAGTCTTTTATTATTTAGCTAGCATAAGTCCCTTTTCCACATTCGGCTTGTTTAACTGAAACCGCTCGCCAGTCGACGAGCCGCTCCATTTACCATCAGAGAGGGACTGATTGCAACAATACCATGAGTTTCTACTTCTATATGTGAACAGCATCAAATATACTTGTATTCAATGTGAATACAATGTTAAACCATGAGTTTTTCTTTCTATATGTAAACAGAATCAAATATACTTATATTCAATGTGAATACACTGTTATACCATGAGTTTTTACTTCTATATGTAAACAGCATCAAATATACTTGTATTCAATGTGAATACACTGTTATACCATGAGTTTTTCTTTCTATATGTAAACAGCATCAAATATACTTGTATTCAAAGTGAATACACTATTATACCATGAGTTTCTACTTCTATATGTAAATAGCATCAAATATACTTGTATTCAATGTGAATACACTGTTATACCATGAGTTTTTATTTCTATATGTAAACAGCATCAAATATACTTGTATTCAAAGTGAATACACTATTATACCATGAGTTTCTACTTCTATATGTAAATAGCATCAAATATACTTGTATTCAATGTGAATACACTGTTATACCATGAGTTTTTATTTCTATATGTAAACAGCATCAAATATACTTGTATTCAATGTGAATACACTGTTATACCATGAGTTTTTACTTCTATATGTAAACAGCATCAAATATACTTGTATTCAATATGAATACATTGTTATACCATGAGTTTTTACTTCTATATGTAAACATTATCAAATATACTTGTATTCAATGTGAATACACTGTTATACCATGAGTTTTTACTTCTATATGTAAACAGCTTCAAATATACTTGTATTCAATGTGAATACACTGGTATACCATGAGTTTTTACTTCTATATGTAAACTGCATGGAATTAACTTGTATTCAATGTGAATACACTGTTTTACCATGAGTTTTTACTTCTATATGTAAACTGCATGGAATATACTGGTATCCAATGTGAATACACTGTTATACCATGAGTTTTTACTTCTATATGTAAACTGCATCAAATATACTCCTTTTCAAGGTGAATACACTGTTATACCATGAGTTTCTACTTCTATATGTGAACAGCATCAAATATACTTGTATTCAATGTGAATACAATGTTATACCATGAGTTTTTCTTTCTATATGTAAACAGAATCAAATATACTTATATTCAATGTGAATACACTGTTATACCATGAGTTTTTACTTCTATATGTAAACAGCATCAAATATACTTGTATTCAATGTGAATACACTGTTATACCATGAGTTTTTCTTTCTATATGTAAACAGCATCAAATATACTTGTATTCAAAGTGAATACACTATTAAACCATGAGTTTCTACTTCTATATGTAAACAGCATCAAATATACTTGTATTCAATGTAAATACACTGTAATACCATGAGTTTTTCCTTCTATATGTAAACAGCATCAAATATACTTGTATTCAATGTGAATACACTGTTATACCATGAGTTTTTCCTTCGATATGTAAACAGCATCAAATATACTTGTATTCAATGTGAATACACTGTTATACCATGAGTTTTTCTTTCTATATGTAAACAGAATCAAATATACTTATATTCAATGTGAATACACTGTTCTACCATGAGTTTTTACTTCTATATGTAAACAGCATCAAATATACTTGTATTCAATGTGAATACACTGTTATACCATGAGTTTTTACTTCTATATGTATACTGCATGGAATATACTTTTATTCAATCTGAATACACTGTTATACCATGAGTTTTTCCTTCGATATGTAAACAGCATCAAATATACTTGTATTCAATGTGAATACACTGTTATACCATGAGTTTCTACTTCTATATGTAAACAGCATCAAATATACTTGTATTTAATGTGAATACACTGTTATACCATGAATTTCTACTTCTATATGTAAACAGCATCAAATATACTTTTATTCAATGTGAATACACTGTTATACCATGAGTTTTTACTTCTATATGTAAAAAGCATCAAATATAATTGTATTCAATGTGAATACACTGTTATACAATGAGTTTTTACTTCTATATGTAAACAGCATTGAATATACTTGTATTCAATGTGAATACACTGTTTTACCATGAGTTTTTCTTCTATATGTAAACTGCATGGAATATACTTGTATTCAATGTGAATACACTGTTATACCATGAGTTTTTACTTCTATATGTAAACAGCATCAAATATACTTGTATTCAATGTGAATACACTGTTATACCATGAGTTTTTACTTCTATATGTAAACAGCATTAAATATACTTGTATTCAATGTGAATACACTGTTATACCATGAGTTTTTACTTCTTTATGTAAACAGCATCAAATATACTTGTATTCAATGTGAAAACACTGTTATACATTGAGTTTTTACTTCTATATGTAAACTGCATGGAATATACTTGTATTCAATGTGAATACACTGTTATACCATGAGTTTTTACTTCTATATGTAAACTGCATGGAATATACTTGTATTCAATGTGAATACACTGTTATACCATGAGTTTTTATTTCTATATGTAAACAGCATCAAATATACTTGTATTCAATGTGAATACACTGTTATACCATGAGTTTTTACTTCTATATGTAAACAGCATCAAATATACTTGTATTCAATGTGAATACACTGTTATACCATGAGTTTTTACTTCTATATGTAAACAGCATCAAATATACTTGTATTCAATGTGAATACACTGTTATACCATGAGTTTTTACTTCTATATGTAAACAGCATGAAATATACTTGTATTCAATGTGAATACACTGTTATACCATGAGTTTTTACTTCTATATGTAAACAGCATCAAATATACTTGTATTCAATGTGAATACACTGTTATACCATGAGTTTTTACTTCTATATGTAAACAGCATCAAATATACTTGTATTCAATGTGAATACACTGTTATACCATGAGTTTTTACTTCTATATGTAAACTGCATGGAATATACTTGTATTCAATGTGAATACACTGTTATACCATGAGTTTTTACTTCTATATGTAAACAGCATGGAATATACTTGTATTCAATGTGAATACACTGTTATACCATGAGTTTTTACTTCTATATGTAAACTGCATCAAATATACTTGTATTCAATGTGAATACACTGTTATACCATGAGTTTTTACTTCTATATGTAAACAGCATGAAATATACTTGTATTCAATGTGAATACACTGTTATACCATGAGTTTTTATTTCTATATGTAAACAGCATCAAATATACTTGTATTCAATGTGAATACACTGTTATACCATGAGTTTTTACTTCTATATGTAAACTGCATGGAATATACTTGTATTCAATGTGAATACACTGTTATACCATGAGTTTTTACTTCTATATGTAAACTGCATCAAATATACTTGTATTCAATGTGAATACACTGTTATACCATGAGTTTTTACTTCTATATGTAAACAGCATCAAATATACTTGTATTCAATGTGAATACACTGTTATACCATGAGTTTTTACTTCTATATGTAAACAGCATCAAATATACTTGTATTCAATGTGAATACACTGTTATACCATGAGTTTTTACTTCTATATGTAAACAGCATCAAATATACTTGTATTCAATGTGAATACACTGTTATACCATGAGTTTTTACTTCTATATATAAACTGCATGGAATATACTTGTATTCAATGTGAATACACTGTTATACCATGAGTTTTTACTTCTATATGTAAACAGCATCAAATATACTTGTATTCAATGTGAATACACTGTTATACCATGAGTTTTTACTTCTATATGTAAACAGCATCAAATATACTTGTATTCAATGTGAATACACTGTTATACCATGAGTTTTTACTTCTATATGTAAACAGCATTGAATATACTTGTATTCAATGTGAATACACTGTTATACCATGAGTTTTTCTTCTATATGTAAACTGCATGGAATATACTTGTATTCAATGTGAATACACTGTTATACCATGAGTTTTTACTTCTATATGTAAACAGCATCAAATATACTTGTATTCAATGTGAATACACTGTTATACCATGAGTTTTTACTTCTATATGTAAACAGCATTAAATATACTTGTATTCAATGTGAATACACTGTTATACCATGAGTTTTTACTTCTTTATGTAAACAGCATCAAATATACTTGTATTCAATGTGAATACACTGTTATACCATGAGTTTTTACTTCTATATGTAAACTGCATGGAATATACTTGTATTCAATGTGAATACACTGTTATACCATGAGTTTTTACTTCTATATGTAAACTGCATGGAATATACTTGTATTCAATGTGAATACACTGTTATACCATGAGTTTTTATTTCTATATGTAAACAGCATCAAATATACTTGTATTCAATGTGAATACACTGTTATACCATGAGTTTTTATTTCTATATGTAAACAGCATCAAATATACTTGTATTCAATGTGAATACACTGTTATACCATGAGTTTTTACTTCTATATGTAAACAGCATCAAATATACTTGTATTCAATGTGAATACACTGTTATACCATGAGTTTTTACTTCTATATGTAAACAGCATCAAATATACTTGTATTCAATGTGAATACACTGTTATACCATGAGTTTTTACTTCTATATGTAAACTGCATGGAATATACTTGTATTCAATGTGAATACACTGTTATACCATGAGTTTTTACTTCTATATGTAAACAGCATCAAATATACTTGTATTCAATGTGAATACACTGTTATACCATGAGTTTTTACTTCTATATGTAAACAGCATCAAATATACTTGTATTCAATGTGAATACACTGTTATACCATGAGTTTTTACTTCTATATGTAAACTGCATGGAATATACTTGTATTCAATGTGAATACACTGTTATACCATGAGTTTTTACTTCTATATGTAAACTGCATGGAATATACTTGTATTCAATGTGAATACACTGTTATACCATGAGTTTTTACTTCTATATGTAAACTGCATGGAATATACTTGTATTCAATGTGAATACACTGTTATACCATGAGTTTTTACTTCTATATGTAAACTGCATCAAATATACTTGTATTCAATGTGAATACACTGTTATACCATGAGTTTTTACTTCTATATGTAAACAGCCTCAAATATACTTGTATTCAATGTGAATACACTGTTATACCATGAGTTTTTACTTCTATATGTAAACAGCATCAAATATACTTGTATTCAATGTGAATACACTGTTATACCATGAGTTTTTACTTCTATATGTATACTGCATGGAATATACTTTTATTCAATGTGAATACACTGTTATACCATGAGTTTTTACTTCTATATGTAAACAGCATCAAATATACTTGTATTCAATGTGAATACACTGTTATACCATGAGTTTTTACTTCTATATGTAAACAGCATCAAATATACTTGTATTCAATGTGAATACACTGTTATACCATGAGTTTTTACTTCTATATGTAAACTGCATGGAATATACTTGTATTCAATGTGAATACACTGTTATACCATGAGTTTTTACTTCTATATGTAAACAGCCTCAAATATACTTGTATTCAATGTGAATACACTGTTATACCATGAGTTTTTACTTCTATATGTAAACAGCATGGAATATACTTGTATTCAATGTGAATACACTGTTATACCATGAGTTTTTACTTCTATATGTAAACTGCATGGAATATACTTGTATTCAATGTGAATACACTGTTATACCATGAGTTTTTACTTCTATATGTAAACAGCATCAAATATACTTGTATTCAATGTGAATACACTGTTATACCATGAGTTTTTACTTCTATATGTAAACAGCATCAAATATACTTGTATTCAATGTGAATACACTGTTATACCATGAGTTTTTACTTCTTTATGTAAACAGCATCAAATATACTTGTATTCAATGTGAAAACACTGTTATACCATGAGTTTTTACTTCTATATGTAAACTGCATGGAATATACTTGTATTCAATGTGAATACACTGTTATACCATGAGTTTTTACTTCTATATGTAAACTACATGGAATATACTTGTATTCAATGTGAATACACTGTTAAACCATGAATTTTTATTTCTATATGTAAAGAACATCAAATATACTTGTATTCAATGTGAATACACTGTTATACCATGAGTTTTTACTTCTATATGTAAACAGCCTCAAATATACTTGTATTCAATGTGAATACACTGTTATACCATGAGTTTTTACTTCTATATGTAAACTGCATGGAATATACTTGTATTCAATGTGAATACACTGTTAAACCATGAATTTTTATTTCTATATGTAAACAGCATCAAATATACTTGTACTCAATGTGAATACACTGTTATACCATGAGTTTTTACTTCTATATGTAAACAGCCTCAAATATACTTGTATTTAATGTGAATACACTGTTATACCATGAGTTTTTACTTCTATATGTAAACAGCATCAAATATACTTGTATTCAATGTGAATACACTGTTATACCATGAGTTTTTACTTCTATATGTATACTGCATGGAATATACTTGTATTCAATGTGAATACACTGTTATACCATGAGTTTTTACTTCTATATGTAAACAGCATCAAATATACTTGTATTCAATGTGAATACACTGTTATACCATGAGTTTTACTTCTATATGTAAACAGCATCAAATATACTTGTATTCAATGTGAATACACTGTTATACCATGAGTTTTTACTTCTATATGTATACTGCATGGAATATACTTTTATTCAATCTGAATACACTGTTATACCATGAGTTTTTACTTCTATATGTAAATAGCATCAAATATACTTGTATTCAATGTGAATACACTGTTATACCATGAGTTTTTACTTCTATATGTAAACAGTACAAATATAGTTGTATTCAATGTTAATACACTGTTACACCATAAGTTTTTACTTCTATATGTAAACAGCATCAAATATACTTGTATTCAATATGAATACATTGTTATACCATGAGTTTTTACTTCTATATGTAAACATTATCAAATATACTTGTATTCAATGTGAATACACTGTTATACCATGAGTTTCTACTTCTATATGTGAACAGCATCAAATATACTTGTATTCAATGTGAATACACTGTTATACCATGAGTTTTTCTTTCTATATGTAAACAGAATCAAATATACTTATATTCAATGTGAATATACTGTTATACCATGAGTTTTTACTTCTATATGTAAACAGCATCGAATATACTTGTATTCAATGTGAATACACTGTTATACCATGAGTTTTTCATTCTATATGTAAACAGCATCAAATATACTTGTATTCAAAGTGAATACACTATTATACCATGAGTTTCTACTTCTATATGTAAACAGCATCAAATATACTTGTATTCAATGTGAAACCACTGTAATACCATGAGTTTTTCCTTCTATATGTAAACAGCATCAAATATACTTGTATTCAATGTGAATACACTGTTATACCATGAGTTTTTCCTTCTATATGTAAACAGCATCAAATATACTTGTATTCAATGTGAATACACTGTTATACCATGAGTTTTTTCTTCTATATGTAAACAGCTTCAAATATATTTGTATTCAATGTGAATACACTGTTATACCATGAATTTTTACTTCTATATGTAAACTGCATGGAATATACTTGTATTCAATGTGAATACACTGTTATACCATGAGTTTTTACTTCTATATGTAAACTGCATGGAATATACTTGTATTCAATGTGAATACACTGTTATACCATGAGTTTTTATTTCTATATGTAAACAGCATCAAATATACTTGTATTCAATGTGAATACACTGTTATACCATGAGTTTTTACTTCTATATGTAAACTGCATGGAATATACTTGTATTCAATGTGAATACACTGTTATACCATGAGTTTTTACTTCTATATGTAAACTGCATGGAATATACTTGTATTCAATGTGAATACACTGTTAAACCATGAGTTTTTATTTCTATATGTAAACAGCATCAAATATACTTGTATTCAATGTGAATACACTGTTATACCATGAGTTTTTACTTCTATATGTAAACTGCATGGAATATACTTGTATTCAATGTGAATACACTGTTATACCATGAGTTTTTACTTCTATATGTAAACAGCATCAAATATACTTGTATTCAATGTGAATACACTGTTATACCATGAGTTTTTACTTCTATATGTAAACAGTATCAAATATACTTGTATTCAATGTGAATACACTGTTATACCATGAGTTTTTACTTCTATATGTAAACAGCATGAAATATACTTTGTATTCAATGTGAATACACTGTTATACCATGAGTTTTTACTTCTATATGTAAACATTATCAAATATACTTGTATTCAATGTGAATACACTGTTATACCATGAGTTTTTACTTCTATATGTAAACAGCATCAAATATACTTGTATTCAATGTGAATACACTGTTATACCATGAGTTTTTACTTCTATATGTAAACAGCATCAAATATACTTGTATTCAATGTGAATACACTGTTATACCATGAGTTTTTACTTCTATATGTAAACAGCATCGAATATACTTGTATTCAATGTGAATACACTGTTATACCATGAGTTTTTTACTTCTATATGTAAACAGCATCGAAATATACTTGTATTCAATGTGAATACACTGTTATACCATGAGTTTTTACTTCTATATGTAAACAGCATCAAATATACTTGTATTCAATGTGAATACACTGTTATACCATGAGTTTTTCCTTCTATATGTAAACAGCATCAAATATACTTGTATTCAATGTGAATACACTGTTATACCATGAGTTTTTCCTTCTATATGTAAACAGCATCAAATATACTTGTATTCAATGTGAATACACTGTTATACCATGAGTTTTTACTTCTATATGTAAACAGCATCAAATATACTTGTATTCAATGTGAATACACTGTTATACCATGAGTTTTTACTTCTATATGTAAACTGCATGGAATATACTTGTATTCAATGTGAATACACTGTTATACCATGAGTTTTTACTTCTATATGTAAACTGCATGGAATATACTTGTATTCAATGTGAATACACTGTTATACCATGAGTTTTTATTTCTATATGTAAACAGCATCAAATATACTTGTATTCAATGTGAATACACTGTTATACCATGAGTTTTTACTTCTATATGTAAACTGCATGGAATATACTTGTATTCAATGTGAATACACTGTTATACCATGAGTTTTTACTTCTATATGTAAACTGCATGGAATATACTTGTATTCAATGTGAATACACTGTTATACCATGAGTTTTTACTTCTATATGTAAACAGCATCAAATATACTTGTATTCAATGTGAATACACTGTTATACCATGAGTTTTTACTTCTATATGTAAACAGCATCAAATATACTTGTATTCAATGTGAATACACTGTTATACCATGAGTTTTTACTTCTATATGTAAACAGCATCAAATATACTTGTATTCAATGTGAATACACTGTTATACCATGAGTTTTTACTTCTTTATGTAAACAGCATCAAATATACTTGTATTCAATGTGAATACACTGTTATACCATGAGTTTTTACTTCTATATGTAAACTGCATGGAATATACTTGTATTCAATGTGAATACACTGTTATACCATGAGTTTTTACTTCTATATAGTAAAACTGCATGGAATATACTTGTATTCAATGTGAATACACTGTTATACCATGAGTTTTTACTTCTATATGTAAACAGCATCAAATATACTTGTATTCAATGTGAATACACTGTTATACCATGAGTTTTTACTTCTATATGTAAACAGCATCGAAATATACTTGTATTCAATGTGAATACACTGTTATACCATGAGTTTTTACTTCTATATGTAAACTGCATGGAATATACTTGTATTCAATGTGAATACACTGTTATACCATGAGTTTTTATTTCTATATGTAAACAGCATCAAATATACTTGTATTCAATGTGAATACACTGTTATACCATGAGTTTTTACTTCTATATGTAAACAGCATCAAATATACTTGTATTCAATGTGAATACACTGTTATACCATGAGTTTTTACTTCTATATGTAAACAGCATCAAATATACTTGTATTCAATGTGAATACACTGTTATACCATGAGTTTTTACTTCTATATGTATACTGCATGGAATATACTTTTATTCAATGTGAATACACTGTTATACCATGAGTTTTTACTTCTATATGTAAACAGCATCAAATATACTTGTATTCAATGTGAATACACTGTTATACCATGAGTTTTTACTTCTATATGTAAACAACATAAATATACTTGTATTCAATGTGAATACACTGTTATACCATGAGTTTTTACTTCTATATGTAAACAGCATCAAATATACTTGTATTCAATGTGAATACACACTGTTATACCATGAGTTTTTACTTCTATATGTAAACAGCATCAAATATACTTGTATTCAATGTGAATACACTGTTATACCATGAGTTTTTACTTCTATATGTAAACTGCATGGAATATACTTGTATTCAATGTGAATACACTGTTATACCATGAGTTTTTACTTCTATATGTAAACTGCATGGAATATACTTGTATTCAATGTGAATACACTGTTATACCATGAGTTTTTACTTCTATATGTAAACAGCATCAAATATACTTGTATTCAATGTGAATACACTGTTATACCATGAGTTTTTACTTCTATATGTAAACAGCATCAAATATACTTGTATTCAATGTGAATACACTGTTATACCATGAGTTTTTACTTCTATATGTAAACAGCATCAAATATACTTGTATTCAATGTGAATACACTGTTATACCATGAGTTTTTACTTCTATATGTAAACTGCATGGAATATACTTGTATTCAATGTGAATACACTGTTATACCATGAGTTTTTACTTCTATATGTAAACAGCATCAAATATACTTGTATTCAATGTGAATACACTGTTATACCATGAGTTTTTACTTCTATATGTAAACAGCATCAAATATACTTGTATTCAATGTGAATACACTGTTATACCATGAGTTTTTACTTCTATATGTAAACTGCATGGAATATACTTGTATTCAATGTGAATACACTGTTATACCACATGGAGTTTTTACTTCTATATGTAAACTGCATCAAATATACTTGTATTCAATGTGAATACACTGTTATACCATGAGTTTTTACTTCTATATGTAAACAGCATCAAATATACTTGTATTCAATGTGAATACACTGTTATACCATGAGTTTTTCCTTCTATATGTAAACAGCATGAAATATACTTGTATTCAATGTGAATACACTGTTATACCATGAGTTTTTACTTCTATATGTAAACAGCATCAAATATACTTGTATTCAATGTGAATACACTGTTATACCATGAGTTTTTACTTCTATATGTAAACAGCATCAAATATACTTGTATTCAATGTGAATACACTGTTATACCATGAGTTTTTTACTTCTATATGTAAACAGCATCAAATATACTTGTATTCAATGTGAATACACTGTTATACCATGAGTTTTTACTTCTATATGTAAACAGCATCAAATATACTTGTATTCAATGTGAATACACTGTTATACCATGAGTTTTTACTTCTATATGTAAACTGCATGGAATATACTTGTATTCAATGTGAATACACTGTTATACCATGAGTTTTTACTTCTATATGTAAACTGCATGGAATATACTTGTATTCAATGTGAATACACTGTTATACCATGAGTTTTTACTTCTATATGTAAACAGCATCAAATATACTTGTATTCAATGTGAATACACTGTTATACCATGAGTTTTTACTTCTATATGTAAACAGCATCAAATATACTTGTATTCAATGTGAATACACTGTTATACCATGAGATTTTTACTTCTATATGTAAACAACAGCTGAATATATTCTTGTATTCAATGTGAATACACTGTTATACCATGAGTTTTCTTACTTCTATATGACTAAACAGCATGGAATATACTTGTATTCAATGTGAATACACTGTTATACCATGAGTTTTTACTTCTATATGTGTAAAACAGCATCAAATATACTTGTATTCAATGTGAATACACTGTTATACCATGAGTTTTCTCTACTTCTATATGTAAACAGCATCAAATATACTTGTATTCAATGTGAATACACTGTTATACCATGAGTTTTTACTTCTATACATGTAAACTGCATGGAATATACTTGTATTCAATGTGAATACACTGTTATACCATGAGTTTTTACTTCTATATGTAAACAGCATCAAATATACTTGTATTCAATGTGAATACACTGTTATACCATGAGTTTTTACTTCTATATGTAAACAGCATCAAATATACTTGTATTCAATGTGAATACACTGTTATACCATGAGTTTTTACTTCTATATGTAAACAGTAGCATGGAATATACTTGTATTCAATGTGAATACACTGTTATACCATGAGTTTTTACTTCTATATGTAAACTGCATGGAATATACTTGTATTCAATGTGAATACACTGTTATACCATGAGTTTTTACTTCTATATGTAAACTGCATCAAATATACTTGTATTCAATGTGAATACACTGTTATACCATGAGTTTTTACTTTATATGTAAACTGCATGGAATAAAATACTTGTATTCAATGTGAATACACTGTTATACCATGAGTTTTTACTTCTATATGTAAACAGCATCAAATATACTTGTATTCAATGTGAATACACTGTTATACCATGAGTTTTTCTTTCTATATGTAAACAGCATCAAATATACTTGTATTCAATGTGAATACACTGTTATACCATGAGTTTTTCCTTCGATATGTAAACACCATCAAATATACTTGTATTCAATGTGAATACACTGTTATACCATGAGTTTTTACTTCTATATGTAAACTGCATCAAATATACTTGGATTCAATGTGAATACACTGTTATACCATGAGTTTTTACTTCTATATGTAAACTGCATGGAATATACTTGTATTCAATGTGAATACACTGTTATACCATGAGTTTTTACTTCTATATGTAAACTGCATGGAATATACTTGTATTCAATGTGAATACACTGTTATACCATGAGTTTTTACTTCTATATGTAAACAGCATCAAATATACTTGTATTCAATGTGAATACACTGTTATACCATGAGTTTTTACTTCTATATGTAAACAGCATCAAATATACTTGTATTCAATGTGAATACACTGTTATACCATGAGTTTTTACTTCTATATAAAAAGCTTCATGAATATACTTGTATTCAATGTGAATACACTGTTATACCATGAGTTTTTACTTCTATATGTAAACTGCATGGAATATACTTGTATTCAATGTGAATACACTGTTATACCATGAGTTTTTACTTCTATATGTAAACAGCATCAAATATACTTGTATTCAATGTGAATACACTGTTATACCATGAGTTTTTACTTCTATATGTAAACAGCATCAAATATACTTGTATTCAATGTGAATACACTGTTATACCATGAGTTTTTACTTCTATACGTATACTGCATGGAATATACTTTTATTCAATCTGAATACACTGTTATACCATGAGTTTTTACTTCTATATGTAAACAGCATCAAATATACTTGTATTCAATGTGAATACACTGTTATACCATGAGTTTTTACTTCTATATGTAAACAGTACAAATATAGTTGTATTCAATGTTAATACACTGTTATACCATAAGTTTTTACTTCTATATGTAAACAGCTTCAAATATACTTGTATTCAATGTGAATACACTGTTATACCATGAGTTTTTACTTCTATATGTAAACTGCATGGAATTAACTTGTATTCAATGTGAATACACTGTTATACCATGAGTTTTTTACTTCTATATGTAAACTGCATGGAATATACTTGTATTCAATGTGAATACACTGTTATACCATGAGTTTTTACTTCTATATGTAAACTGCATGGAATATACTTGTATCCAATGTTAATACACTGTTATACCATGAGTTTTTACTTCTATATGTAAACTGCATCAAATATACTCCTTTTCAAGGTGAATACACTGTTATACCATGAGTTTCTACTTCTATATGTGAACAGCATCAAATATACTTGTATTCAATGTGAATACACTGTTATACCATGAGTTTTTCTTTCTATATGTAAACAGAATCAAATATACTTATATTCAATGTGAATACACTGTTATACCATGAGTTTTTACTTCTATATGTAAAGAGCATCAAATATACTTGTATTCAATGTGAATACACTGTTATACCATGAGTTTTTACTTCTATATGTAAACAGCATCAAATATACTTGTATTCAATGTGAATACACTGTTATACCATGAGTTTTTCCTTCGATATGTAAACAGCATCAAATATACTTGTATTCAATGTGAATACACTGTTATACCATGAGTTTTTACTTCTATATGTAAACAGCATCAAATATACTTGTATTCAATGTGAATACACTGTTATACCATGAGTTTTTACTTCTATATGTAAACAGCATCAAATATACTTGTATTCAATGTGAATACACTGTTATACCATGAGTTTTTACTTCTATATGTAAACTGCATCAAATATACTTGTATTTAATGTGAATACACTGTTATACCATGAGTTTTTACTTCTATATGTAAACAGCATCAAATATACTTGTATTCAATGTGAATACACTGTTATACCTTGAGTTTCTACTTCTATATGTAAACAGCATCAAATATACTTGTATTCCATGTGAATACCCTGTTATACCTTGAGTTTCTACTTCTATATGTAAATAGCATCAAATATGCTTGTATTCAATGTGAATACACTGTTATACCATGAGTTTCTACTTCTATATGTAAACAGCATCAAATATACTTGTATTCAATGTGAATACACTGTTATACCATGAGTTTTTACTTCTATATGTAAACAGCATCAAATATACTTGTATTCAATGTGAATACACTGTTATACCATGAGTTTTTACTTCTATATGTAAAGTGCATGGAATATACTTGTATTCAATGTGAATACACTGTTATATCATGAGTTTTTACTTCTATATGTAAACTGCATGGAATATACTTGTATTCAATGTGAATACACTGTTATACCATGAGTTTTTACTTCTATATGTAAACTGCATGGAATATACTTGTATTCAATGTGAATACACTGTTATACCATGAGTTTTTACTTCTATATGTAAACAGCATCAAATATACTTGTATTCAATGTGAATACACTGTTATACCATGAGTTTTACTTCTATATATAAACAGCATCAAATAAAATTGTATTTAATGTGAATACACTGTTATACCATGAGTTTTTACTTCTATATGTAAACAGCATCAAATATATTTGTATTCAATGTGAATACACTGTTATACCATGAGTTTTTACTTCTATATGTAAACAGCATCAAATATACTTGTATTCAATGTAAGTACACTGTTATACCATGAGTTTTTACTTCTATATGAAAACAGCATCAAATATACATGTATTCAATGTGAATACATTGTTATACCATGAGTTTCTACTTCTATATGTAAACAGCATCAAATATACTTGTATTCAATGTGAATACACTGTTCCACCATGAGTTTTTACTTCTATATGTAAACAGCATCAAATATACTTGTGTAAAGCATTCTCCCTCTCGGGTGAATGGCTTTACGAATTAAGACAATTTGTTGTGTAAATAAACTCAGAGGCGTATTTACCCACAATGATGATTATGTATTACTAAGCTGAGGCCAAAGGTTTACAAAACGAGTAAGGATACATGAAAGCGAGTTCAATAGGGAAACTGAGCGTAATATTCGAGACAAAGTAATTTGATCTTACCGTGGTAGCGCGGGCGTACAAGCGTGAAGGAATAATAGGAGAAAAACGGGGAACAATACTACTTGCCGACACGTATAGTATTTGGAGTACGTGTTGAGAAGATAATTCGAATACACACGATGCTCGGAGAGGAAAGAAGAACAAAATAAGTTGGAGGAATAACTAATGGATTAAAATGAATAAGCTAACACATCAAGATAAAAATCTACTGTTCAAGAGTGACAATTCAAGCTAAAGGCGACTGAACGTCTTGCAAGCTGATACTTGTCTGACTCTTGTCAGAAAGTGGGTTCACCATGAAACGTCGCATCTTCGCGTGTGGCGTGATGTTCGTGACGCGTAGGTGCGTCACACGCGTGAGTCAGAACCCGGAAGTTTTATCTAGGTCAACATGGTTGCACATGAAGCAACTAGCAAATACGTTTGTAATAATGAATAAGAATATAATGTGAATATAAAATAAGCATAAGCAAATAGATCATATTGTGGGTATCTTGCAAAGGTATATATATTTTGATGGCTTCGTTACATCACTCCCGGTTGCGTGAGATTACGTCCCGTAATCTGTCATTGAATTCGAAAGATCCGGAAGTTGCCGTGGTCGAAGTTCGCCATTTGGGACAGCATAAACTCCGAATCATTTCGAAAAATCCCAAGCAATAGCAGATACGCATGAGGACCACACCGGAAACACAGAGTAAACCGATGTAAAAATAATCCTTAATTTTTACCCACCAGCTGGTGTAGGTTCCGACATTGGATGCTGTTATCAAAACATTGGAGGTACTCAATGTTTCGTGTAGCGAAGATATATCTTGTGAGTGTTCGTTCATTGCTGCCGCAATATCGGCCATGATATTCATGTGGTTAAGCATGGTATCACTGTATGCTGGGTTGCTTCGATGTTCGTAATCCGAAAATTTGACATCTTCGTAACGAAAGGAGTGGGCGAGTGACTGCTCCGGTAAAATAATATTTGCCTCGATTGGGTTCCAGGTGTTATTACGGAATGCGTACGGCTTGCCATTAAAGTTGACAAATCCATTGGTCCAATAACAGGTTGAAAATTTTACAAGTTCCCATCCATCAAGGTTTATCGTAAAATTTTGGAATTTTGGTTGCGGACCGCAAGAGGTCACTACAGTGTCAAATGTGACATTTAGTTCTTTGCATTGTATGACAACTGCCGTTCTACCCAAAGCTTGGAGTTTCGTGCACTGGGGTAAATTTAATTGGGAAGCCGCTAACCATCCATTATATTGAGCGGCTGCGATAGCTCGTTCGTGTTTCGCCTTTCGGGAATCACATTGTAATATTTGAATTAGTCTTGCTAATTCATTCTCGTGATCGGTGAGTTGATCGCGAATATATTGTATATTAGCCGGTATGTTGAAAATTTCAGCGGTAGGTGGCGGTGGTGTCGTTGTTGATGCTGAAGAAGAATTTTCCTTTATCTCTCCTGTCAAAATGTACAATTTTGGTTGACCCACGACATCGTAGGCTGATGTACGGTTCGTACAATTTTGTTGAAGTGGGAGACAAGGAGGTCGAAGAGTTAAGTGAAAATCTAGTTGATTGTCGTCATCCTGTAGACGGAATGACTTTTCGCCTTCCAACTGTCTTGTTAGTGTACCGACACCAGATTCAACAAGTCGATTGATTGGTGCCGTGTGATGCGTGTAGGTAGTGTCCCATACCAATGTTAAATGATTATGTGACAAGTTACCTGCCGTCGCGGATGGTGTGCCAATAGGTGTCTGGAAATTAGTGTCTTCACTTTGTTGATAAAGTTGCACTTTTTCAAGGACGCAGTTAGTAATTTGTGCTGTTACTGTACTCATCCAATATTTCAAAGGTGTTGGATCGTGATCGAATACATATTTATTATCCGAAGCTTTCATCTCATTTCCGTTGCACTTTTTATGGGTAATCATGTCGTTGCACTCTGAAGGTGTCGTATCGATGGAAATTTTGTCCGGCACAATCACTACCTGGCCGAAAAAACTCACAGTAATGTGTTTAATGTTTTTCCATTTTGCGCAAATATATCCCGGAAAATGAGCTGCTGCCCGTTCTTCACTGTAAACACCGTATTTCACTTGAACATTATTTTTGTCATTTTCTTTTGGCCGGCAATTTGCGTCAGAGGATTGAAGAATTCCCATTCTTAATGGCTCTGAGCAATCGCAAACGGTTGTTTCAAAGGCTTGCTGACGAATCCAGCAAAGGCTTAGCAGTAGCAGAAATGGCAACGGTGACATTTCTATAGGCATAAACAAAACAAAACAAAATTTTGGGAAAAAACAGTACGTACAAGAATGAAATAAAACAAAATAGACGAAACTTTTATGGTTTTCATACAAAACAAATAAAATCAAAAGAATGAAAAGGGTAGCAAAAGATAAAAAATGGGAGTAAACATATTCTAGGCTTAAAAATGTCAAAGATTTTCCGTCAAGGGGATACGGAAATGAAATGCATCATATTATAATTTTGTTTTAGCATAAAGAGAAACAACATTTCAACATTGAATTAGTATTATTGGAAAGAGGGGAAGCTAAACATTATTATTAAAAAGAAAGAATTTAAAAATAAACATTCATTTTTATTTATTTTTTTTTTTTTTTGCAAGGGGAATAGAAAAGAAACGTTTAAAAATGTATGGCGAGAAAAAGAATTTAAGAATCATATGCGAAGTTGAGAATTTTCTAAGTCCACACATGGAAAAGGGGTATGCACGGAAACGGGGGGGGGAGGGTGGTGTGAAATACTAGTAAGTGTGTAGGTGGCCTTGAAACATTCCTCAGTCCAAGTTCCACATTTTAGCGGCTAACTTACGAAAAGGGGAGCAAAAGAAACGGAAAAACTAAGTGCGTGGGTGTGTAGGGGATGCTATAGCGTTGGTGCTGACGTTTGGGCGTGGCATATTGAAGTGACATTATTGAAATACCGAATCTATGGAAATGACTTTACTTCATGAAAAATTCAAATATCAACATCATTACTGATTGGTTTTACAAATCATTCTTTTGGTTTTACGGAGTCGTTTTGATTGTTTGTAAAGTGAAAGATAAGCGAAAAATATGAAGAAAGGAAAAGAAATGAAAGAAGGAGGCGGAATAGGAGAAGAATTCTGGATTAAAGGATTGCTACGGTAAAGCTAATATAATTTCCCTATTATTTTATGCGTATTAATTTTTTTTTTTTTTTTTTAAAATTTAATTTTTTATTTTTTTTTTTTTTTTTTTTAAAAAAATTTTTAAATTTTTTTTAAAAAATTTTTTTTTTTTTTTAAGGGGGGGTTTTTATTTTATGATAAGTAAAAGAAATTTTTGTTTGTCAGAGATGGAATGATATGCTTAAATATACGCAATGATAGTTGGTTAGCAAGCTCGCTTGCGACGCGTGGTTACTCGGGTTCAAATCCCGGGGGAAGCTTGTAAAAGGGAACAAATGTGCGTCGGCTCTAATGTACGGAAGGCGGGTTACGGTGGTTTTCCATCGTGGCCCCTCCACCCCCTTCTTGTACATTGTCGCCTCGCGCTCTTCTCAGCAGTCGATTCCGTTGGCCGTGTAATTCTTGTGGGTGGCAAGAGTTGGCTGTCGGAATTGACTACTGACGATGGAGATCTGTTTCTTTCTGGCTAGGGGAGAGTCTGGTGCCAGATTCGAGCCTCGTTCGAACGGCTTTTGCATTTTTTGAAATTTTTAAAGAAATTTTTCCGCAATGTAATTATAATTAATTCCAATTCCAATTGAATTAAAAAAAAAAAATTTCTTTCTTTTACTTAATCTATTTGGAGACTATTCTGATTAATTCTGCCGTTTTATATATATATATATATATTTTTTAAACACTACTGAGGCTACAACGCTTTTGACGAGGGAGGGAAAATACTGAGAGGGAAAAGAAGGCAGGATAGAAAAGTGATAGGCGAATAACAGAATATAGCCATATTTTTTAATTTTTTTTTCTTGTTATTGGACTCCATCTCGATAACGCAGAGGTTTTTGTCGATTGCGTTGCGGGCGTCTGGTAACATGAAGTTGTTCTAGTTTCTCAGCTGAAAAATCTTCTTTGGGCTCTGATGGACGATCATCTGCCTTAACTTCAGTGGGTGCGGAGTCATCTTTGTTAATTGCGTCATTTTGAATTGATGTTGTTTCGTCGTCAGACTCGTCTGTGTTGGAAGTATTATTTTCTGACGAAGGTCGATGTACGTTGACGACGTCATCTTGTTGTTGTGAACAATTTGCATCTGCCAAAAGATCAATTGTTTGTGCGGTGTCGTTTTCGGGGCTGTCACTTGCCATTGTTTTCTCGTGAGCTTGATTTTCCACGGCAATGTCATGTTCTTGGGTTTGAGTCGCTATTGACTTACGAAATCGGTTTTCAAAATCAGAGGGGTTCTCAATTGGGGGACAAAGTTCTGTTTTCCACAGCATTGTCTCGTACAGTGGTTTTAAACGATTTACATGCGTACGTTGACATTTATAAGAATTATCAGCTATATCTACAGTATTATTTTTATAAACTTTTACTACTCTATAAGGGCCTTTATATTTTGACGTAAACTTCCTACTATCTCCATCCTTAACTACACGAATATCTAATAAGACTCTATCGCCTACAACATATTTCTTCTCTTTTGCTCGCTTGTTATATTGTTCGCGTTGACGATTCCTCGCTTTCTCGGTTTCTTCGCGAACTCGTTGGAAGCTATAACGCAAGCGATCAGTTAAATTTCCTACGTAATCAGAAGTAGATTTAAAGGTTGAAGGGGAAGCATCTAAAAATTCATTTACAGGAATATTGGGATCTCTACCATGCACTAAATAATAAGGGGTTTCAAGTGTCGAAGAATGCGTAGAACTACGGTATGCAAATAAAACATCGTCCAACATATCTTCCCAGTTGGAATGCTCTCCATCTTTTAATTCTTTTCGTAACATTGATGTCAATGTACGATTAAATCTTTCTGTTTCTCCATTGCTAGCTGGGTTGAATGCTGTCGTCAATCTTTGGTCAATTTTTAATTTTTTACAAAAGTATCGGAATAATTTCGAAGTGAAATTGGTTCCTCGATCAGAAACAATAGCTTAAGGCATTCCATGCCTCACAATAATTGTTTTGTAAACACATTCCGCTGTCGTGTGAGCAGTTTGATCTTTTAACGCAACTGCTTCCACCCAGCGACTAAAATAATCCGTTATTACTAATATATAACTGTTACCATTTGGGGAAATCGGAGTGATAGGACCTAAAAAGTCCATTCCTATTACTTGAAACGGAGCTTTCGCAATTTCGTGTGGGTGCAAAAGTGCTCTATAAGTTGAAGAAGTGTTGGCCATGCAGATTTCACAAGCCTGGCAATATTCTTTAATATCAGCCCTCATAGTCGGCCAATAGTAATGATTTTTCACTTTCAAGTAAGTTTTATAAAAAGCTAAATGTCCTCCCATCGGTGCATCATGTAATTCTTTTAGCACAAGATGATGGAGTGACAAAGGCAAAACTAATTAGTGGTTTAATTCGTTCCGCTTGCTATTTTTAGAAGGCAATTCATGGCGATAAAGTGTACCTTCTAGAATTTCAAAGTATTCAATTTCTTTCACCCAATCGGGCTTAGAGAAGCAAAATTTTTCATCGAGTTCGCCTGTTTCTAAATAATTTTTAATTGCAACACAAAGATCGTCTTCCATTTGCTTTTCGCAAATGAATATGATATTGGTTGACGCTGGCTGAATACTAGCAATTTTTAAGCGAGACAAACAGTAAGCATTTTGATGAATACGACCCGGCCTATATTTTAATTCATAATTGGTCGCTGCTAAAAGTATAGCCCATCTTCCTAATCTTCCATTGTTATCTTTTTGGTTCTTTAACCATTGCAAAGGTCTATGGTCACTAATAATTTCGAACGGTTTATCTAAAAGATAATGCCTAAAATGTTTAATTGCATCAATTACGGCCAATGCTTCCTTTTCTGTCGTTCCATATTTCGATTCAGCTTTAGTCAGTGGTCGACTTGAATATGCAATTGGATGTTCATGACCATCCTTCATTTGAGAAAGTACAGATCCTATGCCATAATCGCATGCATCAGTAAAGAGTAAAAATTTTTCATTGAAATTTGGGTAAGCAAGAACTGGGGGCGTTACTAGAGAATTGCGTAATTTCTCAAAAGCAAGTTGTTCCTCAGTTCCCCAAGCAAAAGGTTTTCTACTAAGATCTTTATGAGTTAATCTAGTCAGTGGTTTAGCAATTGATCCAAAATCTTTAATAAATCTTCTGTAATACCCAGCAAGTCCAAGAAATGACCGTACTTCGTCAACAGATGTGGGTGTTTTATAGTTTACTATCCTATCAATTTTTCCAGGGTCGGGTTTAATACCGTCTGTTGAAATAACATGACCGAGATAGTTTACCGATTGTTTTATAAACTGGCATTTCTTAAGCTTTAATTTTAAATTAGCAGCCTTTAATAAGTCAAAAATTTCACGAATATCACGTAAGTGATCTTCAAAAGAGTCCGAAAAGATGATGACATCATCCAAATATACTAATGCTTTACTTCCTAAGACGTCTTTTAGTACGTAATTCATTGGTCTTTGAAAAGTAGCCGGTGCATTGCACAAACCAAATGCCATTCTTTTAAATTCATAAAGGTTGTTTTCTACTACAAATGCAGTTTTTTCAATAGCTGAGTCATCTACTTGAATTTGCCAATAGCCAGAAGCTAAATCAAGAGTTGTGAAAAATTTCTTTCCGAATAATTTGTCTAAAGTTTCATCAATTCGTGGCATGGGAAAAGAATCCTTTTTGTAATACTATTTAATTTTCTATAATCGACGCAAAATCTAACTTCGCCGTTCTTTTTCTCTACTAATACCACGGGTGAAGCCCATGGTGAATGTGAATATCGGATTACATCCGCCTCAAGCATTTCTTGCACTTTGTCCTCTAATAATTTTCTTTGATTGTTTGTTACTCTATATGGGCGTTGTCGAAGGGGGCCTCGTCCTTGTGTATCAATTGTGTGTTTAATGAGATTAGTATTCCCTAATTCTGAATCTTTTGAAGCGAACAAGTCGTGAAAGTCATTTAATAATTTAGAGAGCGGTACTTGAAATTCCGGGTCGACATCCGAAATTACAACAGGCTCAGATTTCTCGTTAGGTTTGTGGTCTGATTTGTTTAAAGCAACTTTTCCTATTACTTGACGAATTATTTCTATTACTCCTAACTTAGTGTTTCTTGGTATGTTGACTTCAGTGAATGAATGATTTTCGACCATAATATTATACGTTCCATCTCCCGATACTTTTCCAATGAATTCTTCGATATATAATCCTGCCGGCAAATTTTCTTCTGGGGTAAATATAAATGCTGTTTGAGGGGGGACATACGGAAATGAACCTTTCATTTGCGCTGCAATTACCAGCGTCGTCTTTTTGACCGTTGTAATTGCCATGTCTGGTACCCTAGAGATAGCTAAAGGGCCCTGCTCATCTCTTTTTAAATAAATGCTCTTGGCTTCTCCATCAAGCCGAAATCCGTGTTTCTGGATTGCATCCCATCCAAGGATACAGTCTTCTGTAACACCGTTTGTAACAATAAATTCTTGTCTTAAAACTGACTCTCCGTATCGAACGGGCAATGTCACTCTTCCCAGTGTGTGTTATTTTCTCTCCCCTACATCGTATAAATCAAAATCAAGCTGACTGCAGATCACTTGACCTCTAGGGGGCAACTTATTAAATAATCTCTCGTGTATAATACTTTTAGACGCGCCTGTATCAAATAATGCTTGTAAAGGGATTTGGAAAATCTTTAATGGAATTCTTGGGGTCGATTCATTTGTAATGGTTGTTAACTTTGCGACTTGTCGGGATTTTAAAGGAGGCTCGATATCAACTGACCCGAAGCTACAGTTGATCCCTAGTGGTTTCCCTGGCGTTGAGGTGGGCCTGGAATGTTAGGTCTATTTGGTTCACTTATCTTAGGACAATTATTAGATTTGTGACCTATTTCACGGCAAGAATAACAAATAGGGGGTTGTGCCTGTTCCAGATTCTGGCGTTGAAATTTGCGACAAGTAGACTGGGTGTGGCCTCGAAATCCACAAAAATTGCAAGTCATCAAATGTTGTGAGGGCCTGTATGGGGAATCACTAGAAGGTCTTGAAAAGGACGAAGTAAAATTCCTAGGTTTATTCGGAAATCTCGAAAAGTGCTGAGTGTTGTTGTCGTTACTACCAAAACGTGAGGGAGAATAATTCCAATTCTTTTCGCGATTAAAAGTGGGGGTTTGGAAAGAAACCTGTTTACGAAATGGTGTGTTGGGTGTGTACGAAACGCCATCTTTTGCATCAAATTGTAGTTTTTTCACGGCCTGTGTTAGTTCATGAAGAACATTTTTAATCTCATCGCTTTTGTTTTTGGGTTCTTCCACCTGCCGATTTCCGAGACGAATGTTGGCTACTACATTAGTCACAAGTTCTTTTTGATCAATTATGATTTGTTTAATTTCTTTTAATTCCACATCTTTAGATTCGTAAGACCCGTCTATTTTCCTAATAAACTCGTTCTTATCGCGGTCGGTTTCTAATGCTTCTAATCGAAGGGCATGAACGCGAGTTGATGCTACAAGGTCATTGAAATCTTTAAATTCTTTATATTTCACTTTCGACTGTAATTTAGAATCCAATCCCTCAATGAATTTTTGTATCAAAATAACCGTAAACGACTTTTCGCCATAGCCCATGGGATACGCACGTTTAAAAATTTCCTGCAAACGATGGGCATAATCTACAATTTTCTCTCCTGGCTTACGTTTCGCTTTATTGAACTTTTTAAGATATAAATCAGCATTTTCATCACCATGAAAGTGATCAAGCAAGGATTCCTTAATGGAAGCATAGTCGTCTGGATTTTCTTTTAAAATGGCTTGGATAACCGAAAATGCTCGATCAGTAAATTTTGCACGTAACATCTGAATTATTTTTTCATTTGACCATCCAGATCCATCTACTATACTTTCAAAAGATTCCAGCCAAGAGTCAAAACGGGAAATTGGACTTCCAGAGAAAGAAGGAAGTAATTGCAAACGAGAGAATGTATGTTGATTGTTTTGGAAATCATCCAGATCTTTAACAGTAGCTGCTCTAGTGTGGGAAAGAGAGTATGCCATTTTGCTATTTGGATTGGGAAATTGGGAGGTTAAGCTTCTCTTTTGCGGATTCTGAACGAGTTCTGGAATGTTAACTGGAATTGTTCCAGATTCCATAAAATTGTTTGTAGCTGATACGACTTCTGTTCCAAGAAAGGGTGTCGTCGATTTGGGTACCGATTGAGTTATTGCTGGATGTGACGTTAGTCTCTGTGTGGTGATGGCCTCGGACGTCGTCTGGGTCTCGACTGCTGTAGTGCTTGGTTCGGTCGGCTTGTGGTATTCAATGGTAACAATTGTCTCAAGTTTGTTTTGGTTTGAATTAGCGTTTGTTTGATGTTCTCCGTCAACTGCACGTTGTTTTGTCTGATGACTGCTGGGAAGTTGTCCAGTTTTGTCAGAAGTGATTTTATCTCCGGGGTCAGTGGTTCCAATAGCGTAAGTAACTGAAGGTTTTTTAGGTATACGACAAGGTTGTGAATTTCCGCCAGAAACGTTTGTTGTTGGGTTAGAAGTAGATGTTCCAAATGGAATGAAAACTCTTTCAGTTCCAGAATTAGGTTGGAGGTAAGTTCTCTTACGTTGCTTCCCGTGATCCGCACATTCGGAAATATGGTACAAACGATCTTGTTTTTCGTTTGAGTTAGTTTCGTTAAGTCGGTGATGTTGTAAATCTGTCCGAAGAGGAAGGTCAGAAACTGCCTCGCATATGTCGTGAAAATTGCCGTTAGCTCGGACGCCTGCTGTTCCGTTTTCTTCGTCTTCTTCGCCCGTATGGTGAGTTTCACCTCTAGAATCGCCGTCAAATATTTCAGAAGAGACGTTGGTTTCTTCCACTCCGTTATCTGCGGGTTGTTCGGATAAAGATATGTCAATTGGATGTCCTTTAGCAACCAGATTAGTTGGGTCCGGATCTTCGGGTCGTTCGACTGGAAATCCGCTTCTCTCTCCTTCAGGCTCCTGATGGCTAGTATTAGGGATGGCAACCTGCTCGTCTGAATCTGGAAAATCTTCTCTTGATTCTTCGTGATCTCGTGGTATAGGTGGTGAAGACTCAGTGTCAACTGTTTTTCCATTAGTTGTGTTCTTCCTCTTGAAAAAACTTAAAATTGTGCTCGAGAGAAAGCTGGTTTTTGACGTAGATTTGGGAGTAGGATTAACGGGTGACAATTTTGACGTAAACTTAGCTAAAAGGGAAGTTGATTGTGACACGGATGTTACCTTAGTAATCTTCTTAGCGCGGGGTTTTCTAGAGTTAATGTTATCTAACCCTGGGACAGCCACATACGCCACATTCGTTCTAAGTTTCTTTAACTGCGCGTCATTTTGATTTTCTTTAGGTTTAAAAATGGGTGACGCAGATTTTTTAACAGCCTCAATTGTTTTCTCTGACGCTTTACCTCCTTGAAATTTATCTGGGATAGCAGTGGTTTTGGGGACAATGGGTTTGTTTATAGGGGAACGCAGAAGTTTAGGCCCGCCAGTAATAACATCATCAATCATTGTGGTTGAGTTCGAAAAATCGCTGCCACCATTATGTAAAGCATTCTCCCTCTCGGGTGAATGGCTTTACGAATTAAGACAATTTGTTGTGTAAATAAACTCAGAGGCGTATTTACCCACAATGATGATTATGTATTACTAAGCTGAGGCCAAAGGTTTACAAAACGAGTAAGGATACATGAAAGCGAGTTCAATAGGGAAACTGAGCGTAATATTCGAGACAAAGTAATTTGATCTTACCGTGGTAGCGCGGGCGTACAAGCGTGAAGGAATAATAGGAGAAAAACGGGGAACAATACTACTTGCCGACACGTATAGTATTTGGAGTACGTGTTGAGAAGATAATTCGAATACACACGATGCTCGGAGAGGAAAGAAGAACAAAATAAGTTGGAGGAATAACTAATGGATTAAAATGAATAAGCTAACACATCAAGATAAAAATCTAGTGTTCAAGAGTGACAATTCAAGCTAAAGGCGACTGAACGTCTTGCAAGCTGATACTTGTCTGACTCTTGTCAGAAAGTGGGTTCACCATGAAACGTCGCATCTTCGCATGTGGCGTGATGTTCGTGACGCGTAGGTGCGTCACACGCGTGAGTCGGAACCCGGAAGTTTTATCTAGGTCAACATGGTTGCACATGAAGCAACTAGCAAATACGTTTGTAATAATGAATAAGAATATAATGTGAATATAAAATAAGCATAAGCAAATAGATCATATTGTGGGTATCTTGCAAAGGTATATATATTTTGATGGCTTCGTTACACTTGTATTCAATGTGAATACACTGTTATACCATGAGTTTTTACTTCTATATGTAAACTGCATGGAAAATACTTGTATTCAATGTGAATACACTGTTATATCATGAGTTTTTACTTCTATATATAAACTGCATGGAATATACTTGTATTCAATGCGAATACACTGTTATACCATGAGTTTTTACTTCTATATGTAAAGTGCATGGAATATACTTGTATTCAATGTGAATACACTGTTATACCATGAGTTTTTACTTCTATATGTAAACAGCATCAAATATACTTGTATTCAATGTGAATACACTGTTATACCATGAGTTTTACTTCTATATATAAACAGCATCAAATATACTTGTATTCAATGTGAATATACTGTTATACCATGTGTTTTTACTTCTATATGTAAACAGCATCAAATATATTTGTATTCAATGTAAATACACTGTTATACCATGAGTTTTTACTTCTAAACATAAACAGCATCAAATATACTTGTATTCAATGTGAATACACTATTATACCATGAAGTTTTACTTCTATATGTAAACTGCATGGAATATACTTGTATTCAATGTGAATACACTGTTATGCCATGAGTTTTTACTTCTATATGTAAACTGCATGGAATATACTTGTATTCAATGTGAATACACTGTTATACCATGAGTTTTTACTTCTATATGTAAACAGCATCAAATATACTTGTATTCAATGTGAATACACTGTTATACCATGAGTTTTTACTTCTATATGTAAACAGCATCAAATATACTTGTATTCAATGTGAATACACTGTTATACCATGAGTTTTTACTTTTATATGTAAACAGCATCAAATATACTTGTATTCAATGTGAATACACTGTTATACCATGAGTTTTTCCTTCTATATGTAAACAGCATCAAATATACTTGTATTCAATGTGAATACACTGTTATACCATGAGTTTTTACTTCTATATGTAAACAGCATCAAATATACTTGTATTCAATGTGAATACACTGTTATACCATGAGTTTTTATTCTATATGTAAACGATGAAAATATACTTGTATTCAATGTGAATACACTGTTATACCATGAGTTTTTACTTCTATATGTAAACTGCATGGAATATACTTGTATTCAATGTGAATACACTGTTATACCATGAGTTTTTACTTCTATATGTAAACTGCATGGAATATACTTGTATTCAATGTGAATACACTGTTATACCATGAGTTTTTACTTCTATATGTAAACATGCATGAAATATACTTGTATTCAATGTGAATACACTGTTATACCATGAGTTTTTACTTCTATATGTAAACAGCATCAAATATACTTGTATTCAATGTGAATACACTGTTATACCATGAGTTTTTACTTCTATATGTAAACAGCATCAAATATACTTGTATTCAATGTGAATACACTGTTATACCATGAGTTTTTACTTCTATATGTAAACAGCATCAAATATACTTGTATTCAATGTGAATACACTGTTATACCATGAGATTTTTACTTCTATATGTAAACAGCATCAAATATACTTGTATTCAATGTGAATACACTGTTATACCATGAGTTTTTACTTCTATATGTAAACAGCATGAAATATACTTGTATTCAATGTGAATACACTGTTATACCATGAGTTTTTACTTCTATATGTAAACAGCATCAAATATACTTGTATTCAATGTGAATACACTGTTATACCATGAGTTTTTCTAACTATATGTAAACAGCATCAAATATACTTGTATTCAATGTGAATACACTGTTATACCATGAGTTTTTACTTCTATATGTAAACAGCATGAAATATACTTGTATTCAATGTGAATACACTGTTATACCATGAGTTTTTACTTCTATATGTAAACAGCATCAAATATACTTGTATTCAATGTGAATACACTGTTATACCATGAGTTTTTACTTCTATATGTAAACAGCATCAAATATACTTGTATTCAATGTGAATACACTGTTATACCATGAGTTTTTACTTCTATATGTAAACTGCATGGAATATACTTGTATTCAATGTATATACACTGTTATACCATGAGTTTTTACTTCTATATGTAAACTGCATGGAATATACTTGTATTCAATGTGAATACACTGTTATACCATGAGTTTTTACTTCTATATGTAAACTGCATGGAATATACTTGTATTCAATGTGAATACACTGTTATACCATGAGTTTTTACTTCTATATGTAAACAGCATCAAATATACTTGTATTCAATGTTAATACACTGTTATACCATGAGTTTTACTTCTATATATAAACAGCATCAAATATAGTTGTATTCAATGTGAATACACTGTTATACCTTGAGTTTCTACTTCTATATGTAAACAGCATCAAATATACTTGTATTCAATGTGAATACACTGTTATACCTTGAGTTTCTACTTCTATATGTAAACAGCATCAAATATACTTGTATTCAATGTGAATACACTGTCATACCATGAGTTTCTACTTCTATATGTAAACAGTATCAAATATACTTGTATTCAATGTGAATACACTGTTATACCATGAGTTTCTACTTCTATATGTAAACAGCATCAAATATACTTGTATTCAATGGGAATACACCGTTATACCACGAGTTTTTCCTTCTATATGTAAACAGCATCGAATATACTTGTATTCAATGTGAATACACTGTTATACCATAAGTTTTTCCTTCTATATGTAAACAGCATCAAATATACTTGTATTCAATGTGAATACACTGTTATACCATGAGTTTTTACTTCTATATGTAAACAGCATCAAATATACTTGTATTCAATGTGAATACACTGTTATACCATGAGTTTTGTTGGAGATTGCAAACTGATAATATATATATATGTATGTGGCAACGCTGTCCTCTCCTCCTCCCCTTGGCAAATGCAAAAGGGGTCTCTCTCTCTGTTCGTCTGCTAGTCTGACGGCGTGTTGATTGCTCTCTGCATGTATTTCTCTGTGATCCGACTCTACGGTTAATTATCTGGTTTGAATAGACTTTGTTCCACTTGATTTTGTCTACTTATACTTAAAATTTAGAAACGTAACTTAAAATTTATTTTGGCAAATATTTCTTCTATTTACAGAGGATTGAGATGGCAGGGCAAGATGGCCGCCCCCACTACACAGGGATAAGATTTGATGGCACGAATTTTGATTCTTGGCAATTTGGAGTCAGACTGGTTCTACAAAGTGAGGAGCTCTGGACCATTGTTAAAGGGAATGAGATGAAACCTCAGCCGGTGAGTCATTTAAAAAAACAAAACTAAAATTATGAGTGTATGTGTCTTGAGCTGCAATTGTTGATAACTCTAGCCTTATGTCTGGACTAGTAAGTCGGAATAGAGTTTCGAAACCTTATATTCTATCTATAATCTGCAAATTTTTTCGACATGGATATTACTTAATACTCATGTGACGCAGCCTCACGAAACACAATTTAGTTCGCCATATTCACACTAGGTGGCACCACCTGAACACAACGATTTGACAGTTGACACTCTAGGTAGATGGCCTAACAGATGAAGACAATTAATGTTTGTTTCCGCATGTAGCTCATGTGAGGTATGATTTTAAAAAGGTTTTCCACGTGTAGGCCACGTGAGTAGAGATAGATTTCCATATGTTGGTCATATGAGAGAAGAAGAGTGTACCACACGAGAGTGTGAGATAATGTATCCCAACTCAAGAATCTTTCTCAATATCCTTTCAGATCATAAATGAAGAACGAGTTACCAATGCAGCAGCAATCAGCGCCTGGGACAAGAAGAATATATCTGCGATGCGGATTATTTACTCATCAATTCAGGAGGAAAAATCAAGAGCTCTAATGTCATGCGACCTGGCTCAAGAAATGTGGAGCCGAATGGAGACTGCGTACTCGGAAACTCCTGACGAGATTGCCCCGGTATTGTGGAGGAAGTTCTATGGATCCAAAATCCAACAAGGGCAAAGTGTCATGGAGTTCATGACGGAAATGGAGCAAATAGTGTCTCGCCTGAGGGCGATTAATGGGATAGCCCTTGAAGACGGCCAGATCATTACGCAAATACTAATGTCTCTTCCACCTAGCCTGAAGCTGAATTTTGTAGTAGCGTGGGACAGTACCCCAGCACAGGAGAAGACCCTGAAAAACTTGAGAACCCGTCTTGTTAAATTAGAGAAAAACGTCAAGCAGAGTGAAGAGGAAAACTCGTCTAATGCTCTGGTGAGCATGAGAGTATCTAAAAACAAAAACTCAGGAGAATCTGAAGAGAAGGCATTTCCGGTCCGGGACAACAAGTTGAAAAGAGGAAATGAAGAGAAGCGAAAGTGCTGGGAATGTGGAGATGACTCTCACGTCAGAGCCAAGTGTAGAATCTTTAAGCGTCGCCTAGAAAGAGAAGAAGACGATCGAAATTACAAAAGAAGAAGGTACGAGCCATCAAACCGAGAAAACCACCGACATCACGACAGAAACTCTGAGAGCAGAGACAAGCGGCATGATAACAGAAACCGGAGAGACGAAAACAGGGGTCGAAGAGAACATAGTTACTCGGCAATGCAATCAAGAGATAACAACAACAACAAACAGTAAGGGAACAACAACAAAAAGAGAGGTGTCCTTTTATTGTTTTTTTTTATATAAAGTTCAACAGGATGGTACGCAGACTCGGGCGCAACCCAACATATGACGGACGATAGAGGATTGCTTGGCAATTTCGTCCCAGTTGAACATGACAAGTGGACCGTCTCCGGGATTGGAGAGGCAAAACTCTTAGTAGCAGGACAAGGAGATGTAAATCTACATGCCACAGTTAACGGGAGAAATCTTAGCGGAACCATGAGAGGAGTGTTATACGTCCCAGGCCTGGGGATCAACCTTTACTCCATTGGAACAGCCACTGATGCTGGAATTGATGTGCTCTTTAGCAACAATACTGTTTCCTTCTCAAGAGATGGAACAGTCATTATGCAAGGGAGAAGGTCCGAAAAAGAGGGTCTCTACTATCTGGATATCCGTGCAGAGGAACACAACATCAGAACTGAGAGAGCCTTGGTGGTCACTCACGTGGAGCCTCTTTCCCTCTGGCATCAACGATTGGGACATCTCAACTATAAGAAGGTTCTCAAGATGGCTTCCCTTGGCAGTGTAAAAGGACTTGCGCTTTTCAATGATCTCTGTCCATCCAACCACTGTTACGGCTGTCTACAAGGGAAGATGTGTCGAACCCCATTCTCATCTACACGTACCAAAACAACCCAGATTGGCCAAGTGATACACTCGGACGTCTGTGGGCCTATGGAAAGAGCTACACAAGATGGAGAACGCTACTATGTCATCTTCAAAGACGGTTACTCGGAATGGTGTGAAATTCAGCTGCTCAAACAAAGGTCTGAGGTACCCAAAGCCTTCAAGATCGTCTCATCAAAGATGGAAGCTGACACCAACAAGAAGATCAAGGTTCTACGCTCAGATGGTGGAGGGGAGTACTGCAGTAAGGACTTTCGAGATTGGCTGGCCAACTCTGGAATTATTCATCGGATAACACCACCCTACACCCCACAACACAATGGAGTGGCAGAAAGGTCCAACCGGACGATTGTCGAATCAGCTCGGAGCCAGATGTATAGCAAGAAGGTTTTCGCTTGAACTCTGGGGCCTAGCAGTTCAGTGTGCAGTCTATGTCCAGAACCGAACAACGTCCTGTACTAACAGTAAAACCCCCTTTGAACATTGGTACAAGAAGAAACCAGACATTTCTCATCTTAAAGTCTTCGGGTGCCGTGTCTTTGTTCATGTGCCTGACGAGAAAAGAAGAAAACTGGACCCCAAAGCAACAGAGGGCATGATGATGGGATACTTGGACGAATCTAAAAGTTGCTACAAGGTTGGAATATTTAATCTCTTAATTTCCTTTAAAATACTATACCAAATTTCCTGTCACAGATCTGGGACCCTATCACTAGAAAACTCTTGGTCAGTAGAGATGTCATCTTTGAAGAGGAATCCATGATGAAGTTTGAAGGCTTAGATGGCACAAGGGAGGAAGATTATTATTCGATTTTTCCAATCATCGACAAAGAAGTGGTAATGTTCCTTTGTTAATAAGTCATGGATAGATGTATATTTTTTTTTGTTTCCTCTCTATCCATATATTATTACTATAGCCTGCTGGAATAAATGAGAATGTACCTGTGGATCAAGTAGAGCAGGGTGAAGTGGTAGCCCAAGATCAGGCCCAGAACGAACTCGATGCTCACTTACCAGATGAACCAATCGGCCATGAACAAGAGGACGATCAACTGGTCAACCAACTTAGACCTGATGGTGCTGATGAGGATATCGAAGAATTCTTTCATGAATGGGAAAATCCACCTCCTAATCCCCCAGCTGCACAACTTCGTCGTTCACTGAGGACTCCGAAACCGACTGAAAAGTATCGCCTATTCAGAGGATACCCATCATCTCTACCTGAACTGCTTGACAAATCGGAGACTGATGTAGCTACATGTTCATCAACGAAGATATTTGGAAAGCAGAATCTTACTTTTCAAGAAGCCCTGTCGTCAAAAGAAGGGGAGCTGTGGAGGATAGCTATGGACGATGAGTATGCATCTCTCATGAAAAATAATACTTGGAACCTTGTCCCACTACCCCCTGGCCGCACATCAATCAAATGCCGTTGGGTCTATGACATCAAGCCAGGCTACGAGGGAGTTCCGGAACGTTATAAGGCTCGACTTGTCGCTCTAGGATGCTCCCAAAAACCTGGACTCGATTTCAACCAAACGTATGCTCCAGTAGTAAAGCTGTCAACACTTCGACTTATTCTCGCTCTGATTGCTGTCCACGACTTGGAGGTTCTACAACTTGATGTTAAAACGGCCTTTTTACATGGACGAATCGATGAAGAAATCTACATGCGCCAGCCAGAAGGGTATGTGGCTCAAGGTCGTGAGAAATATGTGTGTCGTCTGGTCAAAAGCCTTTACGGGCTGAAGCAAGCACCTCGGGCGTGGAACATTGAACTCAATGATGCCATCGTTAGATACGGCCTTATTCGCTCCGACGAAGATCAGTGTGTCTATCATCTTGTCGAAGAAGGAAGTTGGATCCTAGCTATTTTTTTCGTTGATGATGGACTCATCTGCGGTACCAACGAGAAAACCCTAGAAAAATTTGTGGATCACCTTAAAACGAAGTTCGAGTTACGTACTCTCCCCGCAGGACGGTTTTTGGGAATCACAATTGACCGGAACAGGGAGAGAAGACATCTAAGCATATCATAGCCTGACGCTGTTGACACTATCCTGAAGAAATTCAAGATGGGAGACTGCAACAGTGTGTGTACTCCAGCTGAACCAGGCCTGAAGCTGTCCTTGAATATGTCGCCACAAACTGATAAAGAAGTAGAAGAGATGAAGCAAATCCCATATAAGGAAGCAGTCGGAGCACTTCTCTACCTCTCCACTACGACAAGACCAGACATCTCGTACGCAGTTGGGCAAGTAGCGAAATTCAACCACAATCCAGGAGTCCAACACTGGAAAGCGGTGAAGCACATCTTCCGCTACCTGGCTGGAACTCGAGAGTAATGAATCCTTTTCTCACCTAATCCTTCTGGTAAAGAAGAGGAGATAGTGGGCTTTACTGACGCTGATCATGCCGGAGATCCGGACGACCGAACATCTACATCCGGATGTGTCTTCATCTGCCACGGAGGATCCTTTTCCTGGTTCAGTCGGAAACAAGGTTGTACATCCCTGTCAACAACTGAAGCTGAGTTTGTAGCAGGCGGAGAAGCAGCGAAAGAAGCCACATGGATAAGAGCCTTCCTTAAAGAGATTGGTAAAAGAAATTTAGAAGCCATTCCTCTCTTCTGTGACAACCAAGGGGCCATTCGTGTAGCAAATAATCCGGAGCTACACAGACGGATGAAACATGTTGAACTCCGATTTCGTTTTGTACAGCAGGCACAAAAGACTGGAGTAATTGATGCTTGCTTTGTCGACTCTCGGAACCAGGTGGCGGATATCTTCACGAAGGCGTTACCTACCCCAAGTTATCAGTATCTCAGACAGAAGCTCGGTGTAATGGACTGTAGAACGAATAAGGAATAATAATCTCAACAATGTTTGGAGTCTTGACCTTCTCTATATCACTCAATAGTTTGATTTAAAGTGTTTTTGTTGACAAGTGGTATATGTGTCCAATGCTCAGTATCCTCGTTGTTTATCCTAACCCTATATGAAAATTTGCTTCAAGAGGAGGTATGGGAGACTCAGTTTGAGAGGAGGTGTTGGAGATTGCAAACTGATAATATATATATATGTGTGTGGCAACGCTGTCCTCTCCTCCTCCCCTTGGCAAATGCAAAAGGGGTCTCTCTCTTTGTTCGTCTGCTAGTCTGACGGCGTGTTGATTGCTCTCTGCATGTATTTCTCTGTGATCCGACTCTACGGTTAATTATCTGGTTTGAATAGACTTTGTTCCACTTGATTTTGTCTACTTATACTTAGAAGAGTAAGGTATAGTTTCCAACAAGTTTTTACTTCTATATGTAAAAAGCATCAAATATACTTGTATTCAATGTGAATATACTGTTATACCATGAGTTTTTACTTCTATATGTAAACTGCATCAAATATACTTGTATTCAATGTGAATACACTGTTATACCATGAGTTTTTAGTTCGATATGTAAACAGCATCAAATATACTTGTATTCAATGTGAATACACTGTTATACCATGAGTTTTTACTTCTATATGTAAACTGCATGGAATATACTTGTATTCAATGTGAATACACTGTTATACCATGAGTTTTTACTTCTATATGTAAACTGCATGGAATATACTTGTATTCAATGTGAATACAATGTTATACCATGAGTTTTTAGTTCTATATGTAAACAGCATCAAATATACTTGTATTCAATGTGAATACACTGTTATACCATGAGTTGTTACTTCTATATGTAAACTGCATGGAATATACTTGTATTCAATGTGAATACACTGTTATACCATGAGTTTTTACTTCTATATGTAAACTGCATGGAATATACTTGTATTCAATGTGAATACACTGTTATACCATGAGTTTTTAGTTCTATATGTAAACAGCATCAAATATACTTGTATTCAATGTGAATACACGGTTATAACATGAGTTTTCACATCTATATGTAAACAGTATCAAATATACTTGTATTCAATGTGAATACACTGTTATACCATGAGTTTTTACTTCTATATGTAAACAGCATCAAATATACTTGTATTCAATGTGAATACACTGTTATACCATGACTTTTTAGTTCTATACGTAAACAGCATCAAATATACTTGTATTCAATGTGAATACACTGTTATACCATGAGTTTTTACTTCTATATGTAAACTGCATGGAATATACTTGTATTCAATGTGAATACACTGTTATACCATGAGTTTTTACTTCTATATGTAAACTGCATGGAATATACTTGTATTCAATGTGAATACACTGTTATACCATGAGTTTTTAGTTCGATATGTAAACAGCATCAAATATACTTGTATTCAATGTGAATACACTGTTATACCATGAGTTTTTACTTCTAAATGTAAACTGCATGGAATATACTTGTATTCAATGTAAATACACTGTTATACCATGAGTTTTTACTTCTATATGTAAACTGCATTGAATATACTTGTATTCAATGTGAATACACTGTTATACCATGAGTTTTTACTTCTATATGTAAACTGTATGGAATATACTTGTATTCAATGTGAATACACTGTTATACCATGAATTTTTACTTCTATATGTAAACAGCATGAAATATACTTGTATTCAATGTGAATACAGTGTTATACCATGGGTTTTTACTTCTATATGTAAACAGCATCAAATATACTTGTATTCAATGTGAATACACTGTTATACCATGAGTTTTTACTTCTATATGTAAACAGCATCAAATATACTTGTATTCAATGTGAATACACTGTTATACCATGACTTTTTAGTTCTATACGTAAACAGCATCAAATATACTTGTATTCAATGTGAATACACTGTTATACCATGAGTTTTTACTTCTATATGTAAACTGCATGGAATATACTTGTATTCAATGTGAATACACTGTTATACCATGAATTTTTACTTCTATATGTAAACAGCATGAAATATACTTGTATTCAATGTGAATACACTGTTATACCATGGGTTTTTACTTCTATATGTAAACAGCATCAAATATACTTGTATTCAATGTGAATACACTGTTATACCATGAGTTTTTACTTCTATATGTAAACAGCATCAAATATACTTGTATTCAATGTGAATACACTGTTATACCATGACTTTTTAGTTCTATACGTAAACAGCATCAAATATACTTGTATTCAATGTGAATACACTGTTATACCATGAGTTTTTACTTCTATATGTAAACTGTATGGAATATACTTGTATTCAATGTGAATACACTGTTATACCATGAATTTTTACTTCTATATGTAAACAGCATGAAATATACTTGTATTCAATGTGAATACACTGCTATACCATGGGTTTTTACTTCTATATGTAAAAAGCATCAAATATACTTGTATTCAATGTGAATACACTGTTATACCATGAGTTTTACTTCTATATGTAAACTGCATGGAATAAATTTGTATTCAATGTGAATACACTGTTATACCATGAATTTTTACTTCTATATGTAAACTGCATGGAATATACTTGTATTCAATGTGAATACACTATTATACCATGAGTTTTTAGTTCTATATGAAAACAGCATCAAATATACTTGTATTCCATGTGAATACACTGTTATACCATGAGTTTTTACTTCTATATGTAAACTGCATGGAATATACTTGTATTCAATGTGAATGCACTGTTATACCATGAGTTTTTAGTTCTATATGTAAACAGCATCAAATATACTTGTATTCAATGTGAATACACTGTTATACCATTAGTTTTTAGTTCTATATGTAAACAGCATCAAATATACTTGTATTCAATGTGAATACAGTGTTATACCATGAGATTTTACTTCTATATGTAAACAGCATCAAATATACTTGTATTCAATGTGAATACACTGTTATAACATGAAGTTTTACTTCTATATGTAAACTGCATGGAATATACTTGTATTCAATGTGAATACACTGTTATACCTTGAGCTTTTACTTCTATATGTAAACTGCATGGAATATACTTGTATTCAATGTGAATACACTGTTATACCATGTGTTTTTAGTTCTTTATGTAAACAGCATCAAATATACTTGTATTCAATGTGAATACACTGTTATACCATGAGTTTTTACTTCTATATGTAAACTGCATGGAATATACTTGTATTTAATGTGAATACACTGTTATACCATGAATTTTTACTTCTATATGTAAACTGCATGGAATATACTTGTATTCAATGTGAATGCACTGTTATACCATGAGTTTTTAGTTCTATATGTAAACAGCATTAAATATACTTGTATTCAATGGGAATACACTGTTATACCATGAGTTTTTAGTTCTATATGTAAACAGCATCAAATATACTTGTATTCAATGTGAATACACTGTTATACCATGAGTTTTTACTTCTATATGTAAACAGCATCAAATATACTTGTATTCAATGTGAGACACTGTTATAACATGAAGTTTTACTTCTATATGTAAACTGCGTGGAATATACTTGTATTCAATGTGAATACACTGTTATACCATGAGTTTTTACTTCTATATGTAAACTGCATGGAATATACTTGTATTCAATGTGAATACACTGTTATACCATGAGTTTTTAGTTCTTTATGTAAACAGCATCAAATATACTTGTATTCAATGTGAATACACTGTTATACCATGAGTTTTTACTTCTATATGTAAACTGCATGGAATATACTTGTATTCAATGTGAATACACTGTTATACCATGAGTTTTTACTTCTATATGTAAACTGCATGGAATATACTTGTATTCAATGTGAATACACTGTTATACCATGAGTTTTTAGTTCTATATGTAAACAGCATCAAATATACTTGTATTCAATGTGAATACACTGTTATACCATGAGTTTTTACTTCTATATGTAAACTGCATGGAATATACTTGTATTCAATGTGAATACACTGTTATACCATGAGTTTTTACTTCTATATGTAAACTGCATGGAATATACTTGTATTCAATGTGAATACACTGTTATACCATGAGTTTTTGCTTCTATATGTAAAACTGCATGGAATATACTTGTATTCAATGTGAATACACTGTTATACCATGAGTTTTTACTTCTATATGTAAACTGCATTGAATATACTTGTATTCAATGTGAATACACTGTTATACCATGAGTTTTTACTTCTATATGTAAACTGCATGGAATATACTTGTATTCAATGTGAATACACTGTTATACCATGAGTTTTTACTTCTATATGTAAACAGCATCAAATATACTTGTATTCAATGTGAATACACTGTTATACCATGAGTTTTTACTTCTATATGTAAACAGCATCAAATATACTTGTATTCAATGTGAATACACTGTTATACCATGAGTTTTTAGTTCTATATGTAAACAGCATCAAATATACTTGTATTCAATGTGAATACACTGTTATACCATGAGTTTTTACTTCTATATGTAAACAGCATCAAATATACTTGTATTCAATGTGAATACACTGTTATACCATGAGTTTTTAGTTCTATATGTAAACAGCATCAAATATACTTGTATTCAATGTGAATACACTGTTATACCATGAGTTTTTACTTCTATATGTAAACTGCATGGAATATACTTGTATTCAATGTGAATACACTGTTATACCATGAGTTTTTAGTTCTATATGTAAACAGCATGAAATATACTTGTATTCAATGTGAATACACTGTTATACCATGAGTTTTTACTTCTATATGTAAACAGCATGAAATATACTTGTATTCAATGTGAATACACTGTTATACCATGAGTTTTTACTTCTATATGTAAACTGCATTGAATATACTTGTATTCAATGTGAATACACTGTTATACCATGAGTTTTTACTTCTATATGTAAACTGCATGGAATATACTTGTATTCAATGTGAATACACTGTTATACCATGAGTTTTTAGTTCTATATGTAAACAGCATCAAATATACTTGTATTCAATGTGAATACACTGTTATACCATGAGTTTTTACTTCTATATGTAAACTGCATGGAATATACTTGTATTCAATGTGAATACACTGTTATACCATGAGTTTTTAGTTCTATATGTAAACAGCATCAAATATACTTGTATTCAATGTGAATACACTGTTATACCATGAGTTTTTACTTCTATATGTAAACTGCATGGAATATACTTGTATTCAATGTGAATACACTGTTATACCATGAGTTTTTACTTCTATATGTAAACTGCATCGAATATACTTGTATTCAATGTGAATACACTGTTATACCATGAGTTTTTGACTTCTATATGTAAACTGCATCGAATATACTTGTATTCAATGTGAATACACTGTTATACCATGAGTTTTTACTTCTATATGTAAACTGCATGGAATATACTTGTATTCAATGTGAATACACTGTTATACCATGAGTTTTTAGTTCTATATGTAAACAGCATCAAATATACTTGTATTCAATGTGAATACACTGTTATACCATGAGTTTTTACTTCTATATGTAAACTGCATGGAATATACTTGTATTCAATGTGAATACACTGTTATACCATGAGTTTTTAGTTCTATATGTAAACAGCATCAAATATACTTGTATTCAATGTGAATACACTGTTATACCATGAGTTTTTACTTCTATATGTAAACTGCATGGAATATACTTGTATTCAATGTGAATACACTGTTATACCATGAGTTTTTACTTCTATATGTAAACAGCATCAAATATACTTGTATTCAATGTGAATACACTGTTATACCATGAGTTTTTAGTTCTATATGTAAACAGCATCAAATATACTTGTATTCAATGTGAATACACTGTTATACCATGAGTTTTTAGTTCTATATGTAAACAGCATCAAATATACTTGTATTCAATGTGAATACACTGTTATACCATGAGTTTTTACTTCTATATGTAAACTGCATGGAATATACTTGTATTCAATGTGAATACACTGTTATACCATGAGTTTTTACTTCTATATGTAAACTGCATCGAATATACTTGTATTCAATGTGAATACACTGTTATACCATGAGTTTTTACTTCTATATGTAAACTGCATGGAATATACTTGTATTCAATGTGAATACACTGTTATACCATGAGTTTTTAGTTCTATATGTAAACAGCATCAAATATACTTGTATTCAATGTGAATACACTGTTATACCATGAGTTTTTACTTCTATATGTAAACTGCATGGAATATACTTGTATTCAATGTGAATACACTGTTATACCATGAGTTTTTAGTTCTATATGTAAACAGCATCAAATATACTTGTATTCAATGTGAATACACTGTTATACCATGAGTTTTTACTTCTATATGTAAACTGCATGGAATATACTTGTATTCAATGTGAATACACTGTTATACCATGAGTTTTTACTTCTATATGTAAACTGCATCGAATATACTTGTATTCAATGTGAATACACTGTTATACCATGAGTTTTTACTTCTATATGTAAACTGCATGGAATATACTTGTATTCAATGTGAATACACTGTTATACCATGAGTTTTTACTTCTATATGTAAACAGCATCAAATATACTTGTATTCAATGTGAATACACTGTTATACCATGAGTTTTTACTTCTATATGTAAACTGCATGGAATATACTTGTATTCAATGTGAATACACTGTTATACCATGAGTTTTTACTTCTATATGTAAACTGCATGGAATATACTTGTATTCAATGTGAATACACTGTTATACCATGAGTTTTTAGTTCTATATGTAAACAGCATCAAATATACTTGTATTCAATGTGAATACACTGTTATACCATGAGTTTTTACTTCTATATGTAAACTGCATGGAATATACTTGTATTCAATGTGAATACACTGTTATACCATGAGTTTTTACTTCTATATGTAAACTGCATCGAATATACTTGTATTCAATGTGAATACACTGTTATACCATGAGTTTTTGTTCTCTATATGTAAACTGCATCGAATATACTTGTATTCAATGTGAATACACTGTTATACCATGAGTTTTTACTTCTATATGTAAACTGCATGGAATATACTTGTATTCAATGTGAATACACTGTTATACCATGAGTTTTTAGTTCTATATGTAAACAGCATCAAATATACTTGTATTCAATGTGAATACACTGTTATACCATGAGTTTTTACTTCTATATGTAAACTGCATGGAATATACTTGTATTCAATGTGAATACACTGTTATACCATGAGTTTTTAGTTCTATATGTAAACAGCATCAAATATACTTGTATTCAATGTGAATACACTGTTATACCATGAGTTTTTACTTCTATATGTAAACTGCATGGAATATACTTGTATTCAATGTGAATACACTGTTATACCATGAGTTTTTACTTCTATATGTAAACTGCATGGAATATACTTGTATTCAATGTGAATACACTGTTATACCATGAGTTTTTAACTTCTATATGTAAACTAGCATGGAATATACTTGTATTCAATGTGAATACACTGTTATACCATGAGTTTTTACTTCTATATGTAAACTGCATGGAATATACTTGTATTCAATGTGAATACACTGTTATACCATGAGTTTTTACTTCTATATGTAAACTGCATCGAATATACTTGTATTCAATGTGAATACACTGTTATACCATGAGTTTTTACTTCTATATGTAAACTGCATGGAATATACTTGTATTCAATGTGAATACACTGTTATACCATGAGTTTTTAGTTCTATATGTAAACTCAGCATCAAATATACTTGTATTCAATGTGAATACACTGTTATACCATGAGTTTTTACTTCTATATGTAAACTGCATGGAATATACTTGTATTCAATGTGAATACACTGTTATACCATGAGTTTTTAGTTCTATATGTAAACAGCATCAAATATACTTGTATTCAATGTGAATACACTGTTATACCATGAGTTTTTACTTCTATATGTAAACTGCATGGAATATACTTGTATTCAATGTGAATACACTGTTATACCATGAGTTTTTACTTCTATATGTAAACTGCATCGAATATACTTGTATTCAATGTGAATACACTGTTATACCATGAGTTTTTACTTCTATATGTAAACTGCATGGAATATACTTGTATTCAATGTGAATACACTGTTATACCATGAGTTTTTACTTCTATATGTAAACAGCATCAAATATACTTGTATTCAATGTGAATACACTGTTATACCATGAGTTTTTACTTCTATATGTAAACTGCATGGAATATACTTGTATTCAATGTGAATACACTGTTATACCATGAGTTTTTACTTCTATATGTAAACTGCATGGAATATACTTGTATTCAATGTGAATACACTGTTATACCATGAGTTTTTACTTCTATATGTAAACTGCATGGAATATACTTGTATTCAATGTGAATACACTGTTATACCAAGAGTGAGTTTTATTCTATATGTAAACAGCATCAAATATACTTGTATTCAATGTGAATACACTGTTATACCATGAGTTTTTACTTCTATATGTAAACCTGCATGAAATATACTTGTATTCAATGTGAATACACTGTTATACCATGAGTTTTTACTTCTATATGTAAACAGCATCAAATATACTTGTATTCAATGTGAATACACTGTTATACCATGAGTTTTTACTTCTATATGTAAACTGCATGGAATATACTTGTATTCAATGTGAATACACTGTTATACCATGAGTTTTTAGTTCTATATGTAAACAGCATCAAATATACTTGTATTCAATGTGAATACACTGTTATACCATGAGTTTTTACTTCTATATGTAAACTGCATGCAAATATACTTGTATTCAATGTGAATACACTGTTATACCATGAGTTTTTACTTCTATATGTAAACAGCATCAGAATATACTTGTATTCAATGTGAATACACTGTTATACCATGAGTTTTTACTTCTATATGTAAACTGCATGGAATATACTTGTATTCAATGTGAATACACTGTTATACCATGAGTTTTTACTTCTATATGTAAACTGCATGGAATATACTTGTATTCAATGTGAATACACTGTTATACCATGAGTTTTTAGTTCTATATGTAAACAGCATCGGAATATACTTGTATTCAATGTGAATACACTGTTATACCATGAGTTTTTACTTCTATATGTAAACAGTCATGGAATATACTTGTATTCAATGTGAATACACTGTTATACCATGAGTTTTTAGTTCTTCTATATGTAAACAGCATCAAATATACTTGTATTCAATGTGAATACACTGTTATACCATGAGTTTTTACTTCTATATGTAAACTGCATGGAATATACTTGTATTCAATGTGAATACACTGTTATACCATGAGTTTTTAGTTCTATATGTAAACAGCATCAAATATACTTGTATTCAATGTGAATACACTGTTATACCATGAGTTTTTACTTCTATATGTAAACAGCATCAAATATACTTGTATTCAATGTGAATACACTGTTATACCATGAGTTTTTACTTCTATATGTAAACTGCATGGAATATACTTGTATTCAATGTGAATACACTGTTATACCATGAGTTTTTAGTTCTATATGTAAACAGCATCAAATATACTTGTATTCAATGTGAATACACTGTTATACCATGAGTTTTTACTTCTATATGTAAACTGCATGGAATATACTTGTATTCAATGTGAATACACTGTTATACCATGAGTTTTTACTTCTATATGTAAACAGCATCAAATATACTTGTATTCAATGTGAATACACTGTTATACCATGAGTTTTTACTTCTATGATGTAAACTGCATGGAATATACTTGTATTCAATGTGAATACACTGTTATACCATGAGTTTTTAGTTCTATATGTAAACAGCATAAATATACTTGTATTCAATGTGAATACACTGTTATACCATGAGTTTTTACTTCTATATGTAAACTGCATCAAATATACTTGTATTCAATGTGAATACACTGTTATACCATGAGTTTTTACTTCTATATGTAAACTGCATGGAATATACTTGTATTCAATGTGAATACACTGTTATACCATGAGTTTTTAGTTCTATATGTAAACAGCATCAAATATACTTGTATTCAATGTGAATACACTGTTATACCATGAGTTTTTACTTCTATATGTAAACTGCATGGAATATACTTGTATTCAATGTGAATACACTGTTATACCATGAGTTTTTACTTCTATATGTAAACTGCATGGCAAAATATACTTGTATTCAATGTGAATACACTGTTATACCATGAGTTTTTACTTCTATATGTAAACTGCATCGAATATACTTGTATTCAATGTGAATACACTGTTATACCATGAGTTTTTACTTCTATATGTAAACTGCATGGAATATACTTGTATTCAATGTGAATACACTGTTATACCATGAGTTTTTAGTTCTATATGTAAACAGCATCAAATATACTTGTATTCAATGTGAATACACTGTTATACCATGAGTTTTTACTTCTATATGTAAACTGCATGGAATATACTTGTATTCAATGTGAATACACTGTTATACCATGAGTTTTTACTTCTATATGTAAACTGCATGGAATATACTTGTATTCAATGTGAATACACTGTTATACCATGAGTTTTTACTTCTATATGTAAACAGCATCAAATATACTTGTATTCAATGTGAATACACTGTTATACCATGAGTTTTTACTTCTATATGTAAACTGCATGGAATATACTTGTATTCAATGTGAATACACTGTTATACCATGAGTTTTTACTTCTATATGTAAACTGCATCGAATATACTTGTATTCAATGTGAATACACTGTTATACCATGAGTTTTTACTTCTATATGTAAACTGCATGGAATATACTTGTATTCAATGTGAATACACTGTTATACCATGAGTTTTTACTTCTATATGTAAACTGCATGGAATATACTTGTATTCAATGTGAATACACTGTTATACCATGAGTTTTTACTTCTATATGTAAACTGCATGAAATATACTTGTATTCAATGTGAATACACTGTTATACCATGAGTTTTTACTTCTATATGTAAACTGCATGGAATATACTTGTATTCAATGTGAATACACTGTTATACCATGAGTTTTTACTTCTATATGTAAACAGCATCAAATATACTTGTATTCAATGTGAATACACTGTTATACCATGAGTTTTTACTTCTATATGTAAACTGCATCAAATATACTTGTATTCAATGTGAATACACTGTTATACCATGAGTTTTTACTTCTATATGTAAACAGCATCAAATATACTTGTATTCAATGTGAATACACTGTTATACCATGAGTTTTTACTTCTATATGTAAACTGCATGGAATATACTTGTATTCAATGTGAATACACTGTTATACCATGAGTTTTTAGTTCTATATGTAAACAGCATCAAATATACTTGTATTCAATGTGAATACACTGTTATACCATGAGTTTTTACTTCTATATGTAAACTGCATGGAATATACTTGTATTCAATGTGAATACACTGTTATACCATGAGTTTTTACTTCTATATGTAAACTGCATGGAATATACTTGTATTCAATGTGAATACACTGTTATACCATGAGTTTTTACTTCTATATGTAAACTGCATCAAATATACTTGTATTCAATGTGAATACACTGTTATACCATGAGTTTTTACTTCTATATGTAAACTGCATGGAATATACTTGTATTCAATGTGAATACACTGTTATACCATGAGTTTTTACTTCTATATGTAAACAGCATCAAATATACTTGTATTCAATGTGAATACACTGTTATACCATGAGTTTTTACTTCTATATGTAAACTGCATGGAATATACTTGTATTCAATGTGAATACACTGTTATACCATGAGTTTTTAGTTCTATATGTAAACAGCATCAAATATACTTGTATTCAATGTGAATACACTGTTATACCATGAGTTTTTACTTCTATATGTAAACTGCATCAAATATACTTGTATTCAATGTGAATACACTGTTATACCATGAGTTTTTACTTCTATATGTAAACTGCATGGAATATACTTGTATTCAATGTGAATACACTGTTATACCATGAGTTTTTAGTTCTATATGTAAACAGCATCAAATATACTTGTATTCAATGTGAATACACTGTTATACCATGAGTTTTTACTTCTATATGTAAACTGCATGGAATATACTTGTATTCAATGTGAATACACTGTTATACCATGAGTTTTTACTTCTATATGTAAACTGCATGGAATATATACTTGTATTCAATGTGAATACACTGTTATACCATGAGTTTTTACTTCTATATGTAAACTGCATCGAATATACTTGTATTCAATGTGAATACACTGTTATACCATGAGTTTTTACTTCTATATATAAACTGCATGGAATATACTTGTATTCAATGTGAATACACTGTTATACCATGAGTTTTTACTTCTATATGTAAACAGCATCAAATATACTTGTATTCAATGTGAATACACTGTTATACCATGAGTTTTTACTTCTATATGTAAACTGCATGGAATATACTTGTATTCAATGTGAATACACTGTTATACCATGAGTTTTTACTTCTATATGTAAACTGCATCGAATATACTTGTATTCAATGTGAATACACTGTTATACCATGAGTTTTTACTTCTATATGTAAACTGCATCAAATATACTTGTATTCAATGTGAATACACTGTTATACCATGAGTTTTTAGTTCTATATGTAAACAGCATCATGGAATATACTTGTATTCAATGTGAATACACTGTTATACCATGAGTTTTTACTTCTATATGTAAACTGCATGAAATATACTTGTATTCAATGTGAATACACTGTTATACCATGAGTTTTTACTTCTATATGTAAACTGCATGAAATATACTTGTATTCAATGTGAATACACTGTTATACCATGAGTTTTTACTTCTATATGTAAACAGCATCAAATATACTTGTATTCAATGTGAATACACTGTTATACCATGAGTTTTTCTATTTGTAAATATATGGCAGCCATGGAATATACTTGTATTCAATGTGAATACACTGTTATACCATGAGTTTTTACTTCTATATGTAAACTGCATGGAATATACTTGTATTCAATGTGAATACACTGTTATACCATGAGTTTTTAGTTCTATATGTAAACAGCATCAAATATACTTGTATTCAATGTGAATACACTGTTATACCATGAGTTTTTACTTCTATATGTAAACTGCATGGAATATACTTGTATTCAATGTGAATACACTGTTATACCATGAGTTTTTACTTCTATATGTAAACTGCATCAAATATACTTGTATTCAATGTGAATACACTGTTATACCATGAGTTTTTACTTCTATATGTAAACTGCATCGAATATACTTGTATTCAATGTGAATACACTGTTATACCATGAGTTTTTACTTCTATATGTAAACTGCATGGAATATACTTGTATTCAATGTGAATACACTGTTATACCATGAGTTTTTACTTCTATATGTAAACTGCATCGAATATATACTTGTATTCAATGTGAATACACTGTTATACCATGAGTTTTTACTTCTATATGTAAACTGCATGGAATATACTTGTATTCAATGTGAATACACTGTTATACCATGAGTTTTTACTTCTATATGTAAACTGCATCAAATATACTTGTATTCAATGTGAATACACTGTTATACCATGAGTTTTTACTTCTATATGTAAACTGCATCAAATATACTTGTATTCAATGTGAATACACTGTTATACCATGAGTTTTTACTTCTATATGTAAACTGCATGGAATATACTTGTATTCAATGTGAATACACTGTTATACCATGAGTTTTTAGTTCTATATATGTAAACTGCATGGAATATACTTGTATTCAATGTGAATACACTGTTATACCATGAGTTTTTACTTCTATATGTAAACAGCATCAAATATACTTGTATTCAATGTGAATACACTGTTATACCATGAGTTTTTACTTCTATATGTAAACTGCATGGAATATACTTGTATTCAATGTGAATACACTGTTATACCATGAGTTTTTACTTCTATATGTAAACTGCATGGAATATACTTGTATTCAATGTGAATACACTGTTATACCATGAGTTTTTACTTCTATATGTAAACTGCATGGAATATACTTGTATTCAATGTGAATACACTGTTATACCATGAGTTTTTAGTTCTATATGTAAACAGCATCAAATATACTTGTATTCAATGTGAATACACTGTTATACCATGAGTTTTTACTTCTATATGTAAACTGCATGGAATATACTTGTATTCAATGTGAATACACTGTTATACCATGAGTTTTTAGTTCTATATGTAAACAGCATCAAATATACTTGTATTCAATGTGAATACACTGTTATACCATGAGTTTTTACTTCTATATGTAAACTGCATGGAATATACTTGTATTCAATGTGAATACACTGTTATACCATGAGTTTTTACTTCTATATGTAAACTGCATCAAATAATATACTTGTATTCAATGTGAATACACTGTTATACCATGAGTTTTTACTTCTATATGTAAACTGCATGGAATATACTTGTATTCAATGTGAATACACTGTTATACCATGAGTTTTTAGTTCTTCTATATGTAAACAGCATCAAATATACTTGTATTCAATGTGAATACACTGTTATACCATGAGTTTTTACTTCTATATGTAAACTGCATGGAATATACTTGTATTCAATGTGAATACACTGTTATACCATGAGTTTTCTTTGTAAAAGCTCAAACAGCTTACAACAAACATGCATGCAAAATAATATTTAATTACTATTACAACAGAATACACATACAGTTATACACAAGTCTTCTTAAGACTTACATGATAACAGCTTCAAGAAACCTCTTAACTCCTGTACACTGAAATCCACTCTCTGTAAGTTTCAAAGAGACTTATTGTCACTCAGATGACCAGTCATCTAGGTAGTATCTATAAGTAAACAGCGGAAACAATTATACTTGTATTCAATGTGAATACACTGTTATACTTCAACAGAGTTTTTACTTCTATATGTAAACTGCATGGAATATACTTGTATTCAATGTGAATACACTGTTATACCATGAGTTTTTACTTCTATATGTAAACTGCATGGAATATACTTGTATTCAATGTGAATACACTGTTATACCATGAGTTTTTAGTTCTATATGTAAACAGCATCAAATATACTTGTATTCAATGTGAATACACTGTTATACCATGAGTTTTTACTTCTATATGTAAACTGCATGGCAAATATACTTGTATTCAATGTGAATACACTGTTATACCATGAGTTTTTACTTCTATATATGTAAACTGCATGGAATATACTTGTATTCAATGTGAATACACTGTTATACCATGAGTTTTTACTTCTATATGTAAACAGCATCGAAATATACTTGTATTCAATGTGAATACACTGTTATACCATGAGTTTTTACTTCTATATGTAAACAGCATCAAATATACTTGTATTCAATGTGAATACACTGTTATACCATGAGTTTTTACTTCTATATATAAACTGCATCGAATATACTTGTATTCAATGTGAATACACTGTTATACCATGAGTTTTTACTTCTATATGTAAACTGCATGGAATATACTTGTATTCAATGTGAATACACTGTTATACCATGAGTTTTTACTTCTATATTGTAAACAGCCTCAAAATATACTTGTATTCAATGTGAATACACTGTTAATACCATGAGTTTTGTTCTTCTATATGTAAACTGCATCAAGACATACACATGTATTCAATGTGAATACACTGTTATACCATGAGTTTTTACTTCTATATGTAAACTGCATGGAATATACTTGTATTCAATGTGAATACACTGTTATACCATGAGTTTTTACTATCTTATGTAAAAGCATGCATGAATAATACTTGTATTCAATGTGAATACACTGTTATACCATGAGTTTTTAGTTCTATATGTAAACAGCATCAAATATACTTGTATTCAATGTGAATACACTGTTATACCATGAGTTTTTACTTCTATATGTAAACTGCATGGAATATACTTGTATTCAATGTGAATACACTGTTATACCATGAGTTTTTACTTCTATATGTAAACTGCATCAAGAATATACTTGTATTCAATGTGAATACACTGTTATACTTCTATATGTAAACTGTATGGAATATACTTGTATTCAATGTGAATAACACTGTTATACCATGAGTTTTTAGTTCTATATGTAAACAGCATCAAATATACTTGTATTCAATGTGAATACACTGTTATACCATGAGTTTTTACTTCTATATGTAAACTGCATGGAATATACTTGTATTCAATGTGAATACACTGTTATACCATGAGTTTTTACTTCTATATGTAAACTGCATCGAATATACTTGTATTCAATGTGAATACACTGTTATACCATGAGTTTTTACTTCTATATGTAAACTGCATGAAATATACTTGTATTCAATGTGAATACACTGTTATACCAATGAGTTTTTACTTCTATATATGTAAACTGCATGGAATATACTTGTATTCAATGTGAATACACTGTTATACCATGAGTTTTTACTTCTATATGTAAACTGCATGGAATATACTTGTATTCAATGTGAATACACTGTTATACCATGAGTTTTTACTTCTATATGTAAACTGCATGGAAATATACTTGTATTCAATGTGAATACACTGTTATACCATGAGTTTTTACTTCTATATGTAAACAGCATCAAATATACTTGTATTCAATGTGAATACACTGTTATACCATGAGTTTTAACTTCTATATGTAAACTGCATGGAATATACTTGTATTCAATGTGAATACACTGTTATACCATGAGTTTTTACTTCTATATGTAAACTGCATGGAATATACTTGTATTCAATGTGAATACACTGTTATACCATGAGTTTTTACTTCTATATGTAAACAGCATCAAATATACTTGTATTCAATGTGAATACACTGTTATACCATGAGTTTTTACTTCTATATGTAAACTGCATGGAATATACTTGTATTCAATGTGAATACACTGTTATACCATGAGTTTTTAGTTCTATATGTAAACAGCATCAAATATACTTGTATTCAATGTGAATACACTGTTATACCATGAGTTTTTACTTCTATATGTAAACTGCATGGAAATATACTTGTATTCAATGTGAATACACTGTTATACCATGAGTTTTTAGTTCTATATGTAAACAGCATCAAATATACTTGTATTCAATGTGAATACACTGTTATACCATGAGTTTTTTAACTTCTATATATAAACTGCATGGAATATACTTGTATTCAATGTGAATACACTGTTATACCATGAGTTTTTACTTCTATATGTAAACTGCATCAAATATACTTGTATTCAATGTGAATACACTGTTATACCATGAGTTTTTAGTTCTATATGTAAACAGCATCAAATATACTTGTATTCAATGTGAATACACTGTTATACCATGAGTTTTTACTTCTATATGTAAACTGCCATGGAATATACTTGTATTCAATGTGAATACACTGTTATACCATGAGTTTTTACTTCTATATGTAAACTGCATCGAATATACTTGTATTCAATGTGAATACACTGTTATACCATAAGAGTTTTACTTCTATATGTAAACTGCATCAAATATACTTGTATTCAATGTGAATACACTGTTATACCATGAGTTTTTACTTCTATATGTAAACTGCATGGAATATACTTGTATTCAATGTGAATACACTGTTATACCATGAGTTTTTAAACTTCTATATGTAAACTGCATGGAATATACTTGTATTCAATGTGAATACACTGTTATACCATGAGTTTTTACTTCTATATGTAAACAGCATCAAATATACTTGTATTCAATGTGAATACACTGTTATACCATGAGTTTTTACTTCTATATGTAAACTGCATGGAATATACTTGTATTCAATGTGAATACACTGTTATACCATGAGTTTTTACTTCTATATGTAAAACTGCATGGAATATACTTGTATTCAATGTGAATACACTGTTATACCATGAGTTTTTAGTTCTATATGTAAACAGCATCAAAATATACTTGTATTCAATGTGAATACACTGTTATACCATGAGAGTTTTTTACTTCTATATGTAAACTGCATGGAATATACTTGTATTCAATGTGAATACACTGTTATACCATGAGTTTTTAGTTCTATATGTAAACAGCATCAAATATACTTGTATTCAATGTGAATACACTGTTATACCATGAGTTTTTACTTCTATATGTAAACTGCATGGAATATACTTGTATTCAATGTGAATACACTGTTATACCATGAGTTTTTACCTTCTATATGTAAACAGCATCAAATATACTTGTATTCAATGTGAATACACTGTTATACCATGAGTTTTTAACTTCTATATGTAAACTGCATGGAATATACTTGTATTCAATGTGAATACACTGTTATACCATGAGTTTTTACTTCTATATGTAAACTGCATGGAATATACTTGTATTCAATGTGAATACACTGTTATACCATGAGTTTTTAGTTCTATATGTAAACAGCATCAAATATACTTGTATTCAATGTGAATACACTGTTATACCATGAGTTTTTACTTCTATATGTAAACTGCATGGAATATACTTGTATTCAATGTGAATACACTGTTATACCATGAGTTTTTACTTCTATATGTAAACAGCTTCATGGAATATACTTGTATTCAATGTGAATACACTGTTATACCATGAGTTTTTACTTCTATATGTAAACTGCATCGAATATACTTGTATTCAATGTGAATACACTGTTATACCATGAGTTTTTACTTCTATATGTAAACTGCATCAAATATACTTGTATTCAATGTGAATACACTGTTATACCATGAGTTTTTACTTCTATATGTAAACACTGCATCAAATATACTTGTATTCAATGTGAATACACTGTTATACCATGAGTTTTTACTTCTATATGTAAACAGCATCAAATATACTTGTATTCAATGTGAATACACTGTTATACCATGAGTTTTTACTTCTATATGTAAACTGCATCAAATATACTTGTATTCAATGTGAATACACTGTTATACCATGAGTTTTTACTTCTATATGTAAACTAGCATGGAATATACTTGTATTCAATGTGAATACACTGTTATACCATGAGTTTTTAGTTCTATATGTAAACAGCATCAAATATACTTGTATTCAATGTGAATACACTGTTATACCATGAGTTTTTACTTCTATATGTAAACTGCATGGAATATACTTGTATTCAATGTGAATACACTGTTATACCATGAGTTTTTACTTCTATATGTAAACAGCATCAAATATACTTGTATTCAATGTGAATACACTGTTATACCATGAGTTTTTACTTCTATATGTAAACACATCATGGAATATACTTGTATTCAATGTGAATACACTGTTATACCATGAGTTTTTACTTCTATATGTAAACTGCATCGAATATACTTGTATTCAATGTGAATACACTGTTATACCATGAGTTTTTACTTCTATATGTAAACTGCATGGAATATACTTGTATTCAATGTGAATACACTGTTATACCATGAGTTTTTACTTCTATATGTAAACAGCATGCATGGAATATACTTGTATTCAATGTGAATACACTGTTATACCATGAGTTTTTACTTCTATATGTAAACTGCATGGAATATACTTGTATTCAATGTGAATACACTGTTATACCATGAGTTTTTACTTCTATATGTAAACTGCATCGAATATACTTGTATTCAATGTGAATACACTGTTATACTTTTCTATATTAAACTGTATGGAATATACTTGTATTCAATGTGAATACACTGTTATACCATGAGTTTTTAGTTCTATATGTAAACAGCATCAAATATACTTGTATTCAATGTGAATACACTGTTATACCATGAGTTTTTACTTCTATATATAAACTGCATCAAATATACTTGTATTCAATGTGAATACACTGTTATACCATGAGTTTTTACTTCTATATATAAAACTGCATCGAATATACTTGTATTCAATGTGAATACACTGTTATACCATGAGTTTTTACTTCTATATGTAAACTGCATGGAAATATACTTGTATTCAATGTGAATACACTGTTATACCATGAGTTTTTACTTCTATATGTAAACTGCATGGAATATATACTTGTATTCAATGTGAATACACTGTTATACCATGAGTTTTTACTTCTATATGTAAAAGACTTCATGGAATATACTTGTATTCAATGTGAATACACTGTTATACCATGAGTTTTTACTTCTATATGTAAACTGCATGGAATATACTTGTATTCAATGTGAATACACTGTTATACCATGAGTTTTTACTTCTATATGTAAACAGCATCAAATATACTTGTATTCAATGTGAATACACTGTTATACCATGAGTTTTTACTTCTATATGTAAACTGCATGGAAATATACTTGTATTCAATGTGAATACACTGTTATACCATGAGTTTTTACTTCTTCTAATATGTAAACTGCATCAAATATACTTGTATTCAATGTGAATACACTGTTATACCATGAGTTTTTACTTCTATATGTAAACAGCCTGCATCGAATATACTTGTATTCAATGTGAATACACTGTTATACCATGAGTTTTTACTTCTATATGTAAACTGCATGGAATATACTTGTATTCAATGTGAATACACTGTTATACCATGAAGTTTTTAGTTCTATATGTAAACAGCATCAAATATACTTGTATTCAATGTGAATACACTGTTATACCATGAGTTTTTACTTCTATATGTAAACTGCATGGAATATACTTGTATTCAATGTGAATACACTGTTATACCATGGGGTTTTTAGTTCTATATGTAAAACAGCATCAAATATACTTGTATTCAATGTGAATACACTGTTATACCATGAGTTTTTATTACTTCTATATATAAAAACTGCATGGAATATACTTGTATTCAATGTGAATACACTGTTATACCATGAGTTTTTACTTCTATATGTAAACTGCATGGAATATACTTGTATTCAATGTGAATACACTGTTATACCATGAGTTTTTAGTTCTATATGTAAACAGCATCAAATATACTTGTATTCAATGTGAATACACTGTTATACCATGAGTTTTTACTTCTATATGTAAACTGCATCAAATATACTTGTATTCAATGTGAATACACTGTTATACCATGAGTTTTTACTTCTATATGTAAACTGCATCGAATATACTTGTATTCAATGTGAATACACTGTTATACCATGAGTTTTTACTTCTATATGTAAACTGCATGGAATATACTTGTATTCAATGTGAATACACTGTTATACCATGAGTTTTTACTTCTATATGTAAACTGCATGGAATATACTTGTATTCAATGTGAATACACTGTTATACCATGAGTTTTTACTTCTATATGTAAACTGCATCGAATATACTTGTATTCAATGTGAATACACTGTTATACCATGAGTTTTTACTTCTATATGTAAACAGCATCAAATATACTTGTATTCAATGTGAATACACTGTTATACCATGAGTTTTTACTTCTATATGTAAACTGCATCAAATATACTTGTATTCAATGTGAATACACTGTTATACCATGAGTTTTTACTTCTATATGTAAACTGCATCGAATATACTTGTATTCAATGTGAATACACTGTTATACCATGAGTTTTTACTTCTATATGTAACAACTGCATGGAATATACTTGTATCAATCAATGTGAATACACTGTTATACCATGAGTTTTTAGTTCTATATGTAAACAGCATCAAATATACTTGTATTCAATGTGAATACACTGTTATACCATGAGTTTTTACTTCTATATGTAAACTGCATGGAATATACTTGTATTCAATGTGAATACACTGTTATACCATGAGTTTTTACTTCTATATGTAAACTGCATCAAATATACTTGTATTCAATGTGAATACACTGTTATACCATGAGTTTTTACTTCTATATGTAAACAGCATCAAATATACTTGTATTCAATGTGAATACACTGTTATACCATGAGTTTTTACTTCTATATGTAAACTGCATGGAATATACTTGTATTCAATGTGAATACACTGTTATACCATGAGTTTTTACTTCTATATGTAAACAGCATCAAATATACTTGTATTCAATGTGAATACACTGTTATACCATGAGTTTTTAGCTTCTATATGTAAACTGCATCGAATATACTTGTATTCAATGTGAATACACTGTTATACCATGAGTTTTTACTTCTACATATGTAAACTGCATGGAATATACTTGTATTCAATGTGAATACACTGTTATACCATGAGTTTTTAGTTCTATATATAAACAGCATCAAATATACTTGTATTCAATGTGAATACACTGTTATACCATGAGTTTTTACTTCTATATGTAAACTGCATGGAATATACTTGTATTCAATGTGAATACACTGTTATACCATGAGGTTTTTACTTCTATATGTAAACTGCATCGAATATACTTGTATTCAATGTGAATACACTGTTATACCATGAGTTTTTACTTCTATATGTAAACTGCATGGAATATACTTGTATTCAATGTGAATACACTGTTATACCATGAGTTTTTACTTCTATATGTAAACTGCATGGAATATACTTGTATTCAATGTGAATACACTGTTATACCATGAGTTTTTACTTCTATATGTAAACAGCATCAAATATACTTGTATTCAATGTGAATACACTGTTATACCATGAGTTTTATACTTCTATATGATAAACAGCATCGAAAATACTTGTATTCAATGTGAATACACTGTTATACCATGAGTTTTTACTTCTATATGTAAACTGCATCAGAATATACTTGTATTCAATGTGAATACACTGTTATACCATGAGTTTTTACTTCTATATAGTAAACTGCATGGAATATACTTGTATTCAATGTGAATACACTGTTATACCATGAGTTTTTACTTCTATATGTAAACACTGCATCAAATATACTTGTATTCAATGTGAATACACTGTTATACCATGAGTTTTTACTTCTATATGTAAACTGCATGGAATATACTTGTATTCAATGTGAATACACTGTTATACCATGAGTTTTTACTTCTATATGTAAACAGCATCAAATATACTTGTATTCAATGTGAATACACTGTTATACCATGAGTTTTTACTTCTATATGTAAACAGCATCAAATATACTTGTATTCAATGTGAATACACTGTTATACCATGAGTTTTTACTTCTTCTATATGTAAACTGCATCGAATATACTTGTATTCAATGTGAATACACTGTTATACCATGAGTTTTTACTTCTATATGTAAACTGCATCAGGAATATACTTGTATTCAATGTGAATACACTGTTATACCAATAATACATGGC
>NW_025533212.1:0-88329 GCF_020631705.1 Daphnia magna | reverse complement strand
CAGTCCATAGGGGATTTGGTACGGGGCTTATTCCCACTGGTCATTATGCTAATGGGCCGTGTGTGTGTGTGGGGGTCCGCGTGCGGCACAATCAAACTCAAAATCTCTACATCTCTTCGAGACTTGTGATAATAAAGAAAGAAATACCTACTTGCCGTTTCCGGGTACGAAGAGTGACTTTACTCAACGGCGGGTCTTGGGCTTTGCAACTGGGCTGGACTCGACCTGGGATCTCTTTAATCGGGTAGCGAATCCATTTCCGTAGACGTTATTCTCCATATTATCAGATCTAAATAAACACAAACAAAATGACGTGTAAGATAATTGGTTATCCATCACATGTTAGAAAACTAACTTGTTGAATGCCGCGAGATAATAGTAACGGTCGTGGAAAGGCTTCCCGCGATTCCTCAACGTTGTCATCAGGCGATCGGCCCGATGGCGTAGGGCGCGGCTTTCAGTCAGGTCCCACAAACGACGCGGAAGCTTGAACAAAGACGGTGCTCGAGTCGACCATGTCTAACAAGATCTTCATACAAATACAACACAAAAATACGATTGCAAATGTCATACACAACAGTTTGATTATGACGACATATAAGCAACTAATCATCCAATTGTGATCAGGCAAAGTCATTTAGGCGTGGTACGATTGAGATAACATACGTCTGCACTGTTGGGCGATGGCGGATTCATTTGATATTTGACGGACGGGTAATGGACAGCGTAATATCGCGTAATTCTTGATGCAAATGCCCTGGATGTTTGCCTCGTTTCACTTGTGTCAACAGCGGGAACGTCAAATTCATGGCGATTTGTGGCTCGTTATAGCCGTCGAAATATTCCCGCAACTTGGCCAATCCTTCCCAGACGGCCAAGAATCGATCGGTCTTCCGTCAATACAATGGCAGACGCCCATCTGCGTGACGGATACCAACGGATATCGTATTCTTTGCGACGTTCCACCAACCGATACGCCGGGCATGTCGAAGTTAAAGATTGGCAAGTCGATTGGATTAACTCCACACGTTATTTGTTTAAAGATAAATGATTTCAAATAGATATCCAACATTTGATTTTCTAAATTGCTTACCGTGACGAATAGACGGGCGGTTTGGTGGTCGGTGGTTCTACAATGTCATTGCGAGTCCAAAAAGGTCCTGTGGGTGTTGTTTTGGCTGGCGCGATCCTTTGAACTTGAGACTTCCACTTGTGTACGATGTCGTGTTTTCTTTAGGGCCAACAGAAGAATTAGGATCCAGATGGTGGATCGTGTTGACTGTTAATTGATAGCCGGATGAAGGATTTGGATCAGGTCGACGACGTCAAACTTCCTATCGGCCAATTTCGTTGTCGTCGTGCTAGATGTGACGTTGTAACTGCTAATCTCAGTCGGGTAATGTTCAACGTTGGCCATTTGCCGACGCCCAGGGTCTGGTCTCTGAAATGACGTCATTGCCCGTACTGGTGACAAGTGACGATGTTGGATGAAGGCTTTTTCGATTTGAGTGATATCTTCGGCACTAAAGCCCAGCAGACGGGCACAATCAAAACAGCAGATACCCAATAAAACTCATCGTCATCTTTCTTTTTTGAAATTTAGGCAACAAAACGGCGATAAATTGATATATCTAATATGTAGGGAAAAAAAAAACGTGGCTGTGCTCTGTTGAATGGAAATTCTCGGAGGTTGAGTTGTAATCCCTTGAATGGACTAAGTGCAGTCCTTGGTGGTGTGAATTATTCAAGAGATTTTTTCCTACTTGGACTGTGACGAGCAGGCCAGACAAGTTATTTTTTATTTCTTCTTCTTCTTCTTCTTTCACTCGACACATGAGTTGGTGCCAAGAAGAAACTGAATAATCACACGACACATTTCTCTATGGCTGGCTGCCCATCCTTCTGGCCAACGAAAACTGTAGGTGATGACTAGACACATAAAAATGGTTAGCCTATTTCCATTGACTGTTGACACAAACAATATGCTCTTCTCTGATGTTTCACAACAGGAAAACACTGCAATACAATAGTATAAACAATGCACACCAGGAATTTCCCCAGAAAAAAGAAAAACTCATACCAGAACAGCTCAGTCCCCACCAGCTGATTGTTTCACACACAGTCGACGATCGCCAGGGACGTTCCGCGACGGCGTCCAGTCTAAAACGGCACTGAAGGGGAGCCTGGCTAGTGGTGGAGGCTTTTATCTTATTCCATCTTTTTGTGTAGACACACGGTGGACTATGCAGCAATTTTCTTTTTTTTTTTCTCTTTACAGTAGTAAGTCAGGCCATTTCTCTATTTAAGAATATGCTGAAATTTTTTTTTTTTTTTTTTTGAGTTCTATTTACAGTTGGCAGCACGTGGTGGACCAAGTCGACTATGCAAATAGTATAGGCCATATATTTCAATTGAATATATATATTTTTTTTCCACACTTAATAAAATGCTATTTTAAAAAAATAATTTTTTTTCGAGTCGGTGTTTTGTTTGTTGTAGTCTAAATAATGCAAATTGAAACTATACGAGTCTGGCATTGCGGCATCGGATGACTGACGAAATTTTACGAATGAGCACTTGAGAATTTTCCTGAAAACTTTTAGAGAGAAGATTCTTATCGTTTCTGTTAAACAGTTTTTCTTTATTTCTTCGAGAACTGTCTAGGCTTGTTTTCTTTTTTTTTTAACTCCTTAAAAACTCACGATTTTCTCTGTTATTGTGGTAGCCCGTCATGGTGTTGTCCACTTTTGTGAATGGCACCCTGAGGTTGCCACCAGAATGTGAAAAGATCTCGACAGACTTGAAATGCAAATTCTTTCGTTTTTTTTTTTTGCTATAGTCGACCCTCTTTTGTGAGTGGATCTTCTCTTTTTTGGTGATGTCTCTTTTAGTGTGTCGACTGTTATCTCTCCATAGCCTCTCGTGTTGGTAAACGTAACAGAAATGGGTGGAGAAAAATAAATGAAGCTCATTAACAGATACGCGAGTTTTAACTCTCAGATAAGAATCCGGTGGGTGTTCGAATAAACGATGGACAACTAGTCGTACCTCGTCACTGATGGATTGTTAACACAGCGGAGACGTGATTGACATCACCACGGTCCAGTCGAACATTCGAAAATCTTGAAAGTCATTCAATGAATTATTGAAACTTACGCGCTCGGGTATTTGGAAAGAGAAAAAAAGGTTTTTGTCCAAGCAGATGATCACAGCCTTAAAGAAGATGACTAAAGCCTAAAAAAATCGTTAAGACTCTATATGACATCACTAAGCAATAACTTGCGTACGTTGTCCGTGGCTCGCAAAAGGCCGTGTCGTCTGCTGTTCGTGCACGAGAAGAAGACAAACAGGCATACGAGACGATGTCCAGGAAACACCCTGTTCAACTGGAAAAGAAGAAAACATTCCCAGCAGTTGTTGCAGTAAGTAGCCTATGCTATCCCAATAAAATGATTCACGACTTTTGATGTCTATCATATTCCACAGAGAGTAAAAGAAGATGGGCTACAGATGATGTGAGTATATATTTTGTTCCTGGCCTCTTTGGGGTTTGCAGCTGTGTGTGTAATGGACATTGGGATATCACACAGCATCGCCCTTGATGCGTCTCGAAATCCAATCAGGATCATGTATAGAAGGCGCAATATGTTTTCATTTGCATATTCAATAGAAAATATTGAAGTCTAGGGCGGTGACGCAATACACTCGTGACTCATATCACACTTAATCACGGCGTGAAACATTAACGGCGCTGCTGGTGTTCGAAATTCGTTCCCTCCTCTTTTCTCTGCCCAAATTGGAAATGCCCCACGAAAAAGAAGGAAAAAAAATCTTTCCAACATTTGAACGAATCTCCTTTTCTTTTTCTCGCGATTGCAATGAATTATTAGACAGCCCAACGATATACAAATTCATTATCTCGGGTCGGCCTTTAGCCGAATGTTTTAATGGACTACATTTGAGATAATCACGTTGCTAACCACAATCGAAAACAACAGTCGGGAATATTGACACGATCTTACTTCGTGAAAAAAGGGGGGAAATGGGCAAAACGTGTCGCCAAGAATTGAAGGCAATAAAAGGGAAAACAGATAGAGAGACAAACCGAAACCATCCACGGTGTTAATATTCATGGAAATTTACGATCCCTTTTTTTTTTCTTTTTGCCTGGACCGCCAACTGGTGAATCATCGCAAGTCTTGCCCCAATGTTTTTAAAGTACAACATTCTCATAAAGAATATTCAGCCGTTTCTTAACGGCTCGTGCAAAATTCGAAGGCAAGAGAAAATCAAAACCGCCCAATCAGGCGGCATACGTAATCAGAACCAAACATTTTCTTTCGACAACTCGCTGTGCGCCCGCCCAGATTCGAAAAAGAAAAGGAGGGAAACAGAGTCGTAATTCAAACGCACAGAGTCGCTTTGGTTACAAGTTATTATTTATTTTTTAGTTGTATCGCCCCAAAAAAAAAAAACTAATAAATTTATGATATGCATAAACGGTTACTTTAAGTCAGCGTTTTAAAGAGAGACGTATAACGTGAGCCATTAAAAAAATAGAAAGAACTTACGGCAGTGAGTCGATGCAGCTTTGTGTAAAATGAAGCGAAACAAATTGTTTGTTTTCTTTTGAGAAAGTCAATGAATTAAAGAAAATTTTGGGCGTTAGTTTTTTTGTTTGAAAACTCAAAAAAAAAAAATGAAACACGATTTCTTTTTCGAATTGTTGTTGTATATTTTAAGGTTTGTGTTGAGTTGTCGGGATGGACAAATGATACAAAACACGAGGGGTTTTACATTTTTCGGTTGTTGCTGTTTTTAATTGTTCCCAGTGAAAAGAAATCGCGACATGAATTCGACATCAAGAAAATGACGAGATGAAAAATTGGAATTTTGTTCATAAACTGCCATCAAACGATTGGTAACCAAAATAATCCGCACTCGATCAAATTGGAAGAAAAAAATGCACAATTTCAAAAATGGGCAGTTGAAAAAGCGCTAAAATGTTTCGCCATGATTTTTTTCTTTTTGTACAACAAATGAGAGAAAAAATTATACAAGCGAAAATCAGCAACACGCACACACACAATAGAAAATATTTTTTTTTTCCTTTATTGTTAGTTTCTTTAAATAAAAACCGGAAGAAATGTCATGAATTGAAGAGTCAATAAAAAAATAATAATAATAAATTTCCCCATTTCAAAAAAAAATTAATAATAATAAAAGAAATCGATTCAAATACAATTACACGCAAAAATGCACACTTGAAATCGGAAACAAAATGCTTCCTCTATTATTGTGTGTGTTACGCAACATTTGCGTTGAGAATTCCACAACGTAAAGGTGATGTAATTTAACTTTAATTTTTTTTTTTTTTTGCTTTTTAAATGTTTATGTTTTTGTCCGTTACGATATGCGCGTGCTAGAGAGAGAGAAAGTCAACTTGCGTTTTGTTTGCGTGTGTCGGTTTTTATTCAGTCGGCGTTGTTGCCCGCACTGTCCTTGCCTTTCACGGGCACACTTTCGGCGTACTCCGTCGTTTCGTCCTTGATCATCCGAACGGCCGCAGAGTCGGACATGGCGCCTTCACCTGCCGGTGATTTCAAATCCATTCCACGTAGACGATCGCTCCTTCCCTTTAACGTGACAAGCCCAAAATGAATGATGACGTGTCAATTTTTTGTTTTGTTTTTTTGTATCTCTTTTACCTTTGCATCGATATCGACAGCGGCGTTACCAATTCCAGCGGATGCTCCGGCTGATTTTTTAGGTGCCGTTTTGCTAATGAGCGTCTCATAGAGCGATGAGATCCGGTGCGTGAGACTCTGTCGTTGATTGCTCGTTTCTACTTTCACCTCACCGGTGCCTTGATGAAGGTTATCTCCTTGTCCGGCATTGTCCCCGTCATCCTCGTTGGGACCGGGACTTCGCCGGCTTCTTCATCCGCACTGAATTTTTACACGAAAAAATACAAACATTAAGTTTAAAAAATTTTTGTTTTTTGTTTTCGAAAATTTGCATATTACCTTTCTTTGGTACTGACGCTAACGGAATGGCTTCCTCGCAGAGAACCGAGGAAGAAAAAAAAAAAAGAAGACGAATATTAGATATGTAATGTCAAACATGTGGCGACATTCGTGCTCAATGCGGTTGTTTGCGTGTGTTGGTTTTCATATTTTGGGGTTGGTGTCTAAAGCAATTGAATGTCAAGTGACAAAAACTTTCATCTCCTCTTTGTTTGTTTTTTTTGTTCTTTTTTGGTTTGTATTTTTTTTTTTGAATTGGGAAGAGGTAAAAGATGAGGAAATAATAAAAAAAAAAACATGATTTGAATATCAAACACAAAGGGAGTAGGGACATCACACAAGCTTATACATAACCACTTAAATATAGACACCTAAAAACGTATTGGGGGATGGAAAATTACAAACACTACATCGATTTAATTTTAATTTGACTTTCGTGTCTTCCTTTTTTTTTTAAATTTTTTCGGTTTCTGGAAATGTCTGCGAAGGAGGAAGGGAAATATCGTTCTCGTTTTTCTTTTTTTTTTTTATATTTTGTTTCTTTGTTTGGATAAAAGGACGGGATGGGCAATAAACCCCCAAAAATGGAAAACAAAATAAACCTTAGTTTGAAAAAAAAAAAAAAAAAGAGAATGTCGGTGATGTTCTTTTCTTTTTTTTTAAAGAGAATCTTACAGCAATTGTTCGGTAATGAGAATTACAAAGCGTAATCTGAGAAATGGAAATGCCTCTGGCACAGTTGTGTGGCCAGAGACGCTTGACTGAAAAATTTGCAAATGATTTATAGAGACTACTGTGAAAGATCGACTGCTACTGCTAAAACTACTGAGAGTAAGGAAAGAGAGTTGAAAAACCTGAAGAAAAGGAATGAAAATGGAGCGCTATTACAAAATGGAAACGGCGAGAGGGGCACAGTCGTCTTTGCGCTAATTTCAAACCCTGAAATAGGAAAAATTGGAATTTCCGTCAACCAACGCCATCTCTTGAAAGGACCGTCCCTTCTCGCCATTTTTTTTGTTTTGTAAGACGCCAATTATACACAACAGTGGCGGCAACACGGGACACATACAGTAACACATACGCAGCGGGCGACGTAAACATGTTTTGAATATGTAACTACAGCTTCTTTTCCTTTTCTCTTCTAATAATTGAGGGGGATCAATGGAATCCGTTAATTAAAAAAATTGGGAGAAATGATATTGTAACACACGCACGCACATGAAAATCCGAAAAATGAATAAAAACCGACCCATTAAAATGTCTAGAAATTAAAAAAAAAAAAAAAAGTTTGCGTCTGACGAAACCTTTTTTTCTTTTTTTTGGTCAAATTACTTGAAAGCGAAGCCCAAAAATGAATTTAAAAAAAAAAATAATTATGTGATGGAAGAAATTGTCAAAATGAGAATATTTTTTTTGTTTGTCCAGCTAATTCATCGAGAAATGAAATTCTCTCTATTTATTATAATTATGGTAGTCATGTTTCGAAATTTTCTTGTCGCGTTCTTCTCTCCCTCTTCTGCAGTATTTATTTTTTTGTTTTCTTTTTGCTCTCTTTCTCTTGTTTGTTTAAAATGGGTCTTTAATTTGCAATAATAAATGTGTCTGTCTGTCTGTCTCTCTCTTTTCGCAGCACAATCAAACGGCCGTATCTTTGCCGTCGGGCGTTGTAGCGCCGTTCGTCTGCTGTTGAGCTTCTTTGATGGGAGCCGGGACTCCGTTGCCATTTTCAGCGCCATCGGGGCCGGCCAGTTGAAGGTTCAAATTCTCGTTGCTGCCTTTGAGCGGACCTTCTTCTGCCTTCCTTCTCCTTGATGATCTCGCCGGGTTCTCCTCGTCAATGCGCGCTCTGTGATTCGCCCTCGCCTACGGTCCGACGTCCACCTAAGGAGGCATTCACGCAGAACACGGGATGGGGGAAGGACGGGATGATGGACGGGGGCGGTGGGAAAAGGTTTACACAAAACAGCGGGCACGACATGTCACACACACACACACAACACAGACACACCGGCAGGTTGTTGGGGTTTGTTTTGTTTTGTTTTTTGCGTGTTTTGGGGCATTGGCGTGCAATGACACACACACAAACAAACGGATGAAAAATCATAATTCGTGCAAAAAGGAGCAGATGACAAACAAGAAAAAATCAAAATGGAAACGCAATCCGACGGAGGAGGGCACGTGAATGTGGGGATTTTATAAAATGATTCGAATTTTCAGTAGGGATGGCATAAATGTGTTGAGAAACAAACCCAGAAATGACACGTAAATAAATATTGGAGGGGGGATATGGGCGAGGGATTGGGTTTGGGATGGAGATTTTCGTAATGAAAAAAAAGAAAAAAAAGAAAAAAAAAGAGAGAAAAAAAAACGTGGTTTTAGCGCTGGTTTTGAATGGCAACAAAAACACCGTTAATATAATAATAATAATAAAATAAAATGTTAATCAAAATGATAGGAAGTTAAAAAAAAAAAAAACACGAATATTTAGGAAGAGAAAACACAAAACCCCCATAAACAAAGAAGCTGATAGGAAACGTCACCGGTTACGATTTTAATATCTTTCTCATCCTTTTTTTTTCTTTTTTGTTAATATTTTTGAATTAATTATTTTTCATTTTATTAAGAGAGTTAAAATTGAGTTAATGGCAAAAGCATCGCATTATTTAACATCAGGTTAATCGAACATTAATCCTTGACCCTCCCATAACGAGAAATTGATTTAAATTATTTAAAAAAAAAGAGTTGCTTCAAACCAGAAAAGGAAAGATCCTCAAATTTTTTCTCTCTCTCCCTTTTTTTCCCACTGAAATCCGGTCGAAGAAGAAAAAATAAATCAAAATAAATAGAAGGGACGTGGAGGATGGAATTTGAAGAGGATGGCCGGGAGAAAGAAATCAAGTTCAACTTCTACATCTGACAAAAAGTTTGAAAAAAGAAAACCTCGACGATGAACTAACTACGACGAACTATTGGGAAATATAAAAACTAGCAGTCAGCATTGACTGTTTGTTTTTGATAGAAAGAATAAATGAAAAAGAGAGAAAAGAGAGAGAGAGAGAGAGAGAACGAGAGATAGAAAAGTAGTAGAGAAGTATAAAGATAAGAGCTAAAAGAATATGATTTTAAATAATAATAATAATAATAATAATTTCAGAAAACAAATGATAAAACAAAACAAAAAACCAAAAACATATGAAAAAGAAAGAAAATGAATGTACTACCAGCGAAGCACCACCGGCCGGTGTTGCGGGCGTAGAGGACGACGGCCGTGACGACTAGGACGGCCACGAGGACGATAACAATGGCAGCGATTCCGCCACCACCGACTCCGCCGGCTAAATCAGAACGAGAATCAACGGTCCGTTGGTTGGCTTGATTCGAACAGTTCTCAATTTGATTCGGGGTTACATTGAAGCGGAGCTGGAGATGTAGACAGGCGCACCATGTACTCCTGAGAGACGGCCTCGCCGTTCATCAACGACGACTCCACCACCAAACGGAAAATGCGACGCGCGTCCGCCTCGCTCACCGACTTGATCCGCAAACGGGCCTCGTACGATGTCGCGTTCTATTTCGTTAATCGATTACAAAAAAATTGAATTTTGAAACATTTCTTTTTTTTTTTTAGGTTGATGAGATGATTTAAATTACCGTGCTCCTGAGCTCGCTGACTTCGACGCGAGGATCGCTGGAACGGCCGGTAAAGGGTTCAACAGCCAACTCGGTCTCACCGTCCAGCTTCCAGATGACGGCCGATGGACGTGGATTGGCCGTGAAATTGACGGTGATGTCACCGGGCTGACCGAGCACAAAACCGTACAACGTCATCTCATCTTTGGGTTGAGGAGGAACTGCAAGAAAAAGAAATACAGTTAAGACTGGTGGGTCTTGATAGATCAAAACAGATGTCAACGCAGACTCACAGATGACGTTCAATTGCGCCGAGGCTTGGTGAGGATCTTCCATCGTCAGCCACGGTCCAGTGGTGACGCAACGGAGCGACTTGTCGTGGTCGACAGCCTGGAAGGCGTAGTTCAACTTGCTCGTGATACTCACCTTCGTGTTGTCGCCAACCGTTCGCGGTTCCACAAGCGTTTGCGTATTGGTAAAATCCAATTCACGATCGCCTGTCCAAACGCGGATGTGGGGGGGAGGAAGACGAGAGACGCAAATAAAAGGAAATGGTTAACAAGGGCAACAAATAAAAAAAAAAAATGGGAATCAAAACATAACGGAGTGTGGTACACATCATCCCTTTGGAAAGGGCTGAAAGAATAGGTCTTTTGAGTAACGTCACGCACGAGTGAAAAACGACAGACGGGCAAAAAAAATGCAAGAAAAAAAAATGAAAATTCTACGAAAAAAAGACACGACACAATTCGAGCCAATCAACTGGTTCGTTAACCAGCCGGACTTTGTGTGTGTGTGAGGCTCCACCTCGCAGACATTTTGCACAGCGATCGTTAACCCGTTTGTATTGTGGTCCATCTTTCTTCATTTTTGGTATCATTGCCCCAATTTTGATTTCAAAAACGAACCGCAATGAAATAATTAATGAAAATATGTTTCATTCCAAATGATTTCAACAATTTCCAGATGATAAAAAAAATTATTAATAAAGTTAAAATGATCTTTCATTTTTACCTAACATCCACATGATGGCAGGGACAGGACGGGCGTTGGATACCATACAATCAATTGTGGTCGTTTCTCCAGCAATGACCGTGATGGTATCCTCCATGGGTCTCAGTGAAATCTGCGGCAATGCTGCAACAACAACAAAAATACCACACCACAAACAAGTTAATAAATTTGTGCAGACCCAACCACCGGATGCATTTGTGGAATAATAATAATAGTAATAAATGTGCTAAAAAAAAACCATACCCAAAACGGTGACGTTAGCGCTGGCCCGTTCGGCGGGCGATCTGCTCGTTCCGCTAAGGAACACACGGCAGGACCACACGCCGTTTTCAGCCTCCGTAATTCTGGCCTGTTTCCAATCATAACAATTAAACCCTTTGCTACTTGAATGTTACCGTTTTCAAGTGATGAAAATGTTCCGACTGACCTGAATGCCGCATTCTCCATCTTCGAGGATTCCCAATGGTTCGTATAGACTGCCCGGCGATAAATTGTAGAGATCGCCGTTGATCTCCCACAAGCAGCTCTTGATTGGCGTGCGCGTTTTGCACATCAATCTCGTCACATCATCTTGTCGAACGACGATATTCTGTGGCTCGATCGTCACTTGACAATTGGCGATACCTAATTTAAAAAAAAAAATCGATTATTTGACATTTCACCATCAAGCAGCTAGAGCCATCTAGCGGTCGTAAAACAAGCCGATGAGACATCGAGGAAACAACCCCACCCACACAATGGAGAAAAACAGACGCCCGTCATCGCACAAAAAGAGGTAAAAAGAGAAAGGTATAATAATAATAATAATCAACAAGGCAACGGCTGAAGAAGAAAGGAAACAAGACATGGGGGATGGGAATCGTGGAAAAAAAAGAGGAGCTCTTCGTGAATCATGGAGACATAATACACGGCGAATAGGAACACTGTGGGAAAAAATGATCGGCAACTCGGTGGTTCTTTCGGCCACAACGAGGAAAAAAAACCAACCTTACGAAATAAAAATAAAAGTTTTTCTGATTATTTTTCTCAGTGCACTTTGTCGAGTTTCTCAGGGACGACCCAACCCCCTTTTATTCACCCGATGGGCATTAAACACACGTAACCTAACTTTTTCCTTTCTATATATATATATGTACAGGGAAAAGTGAGGAAGGAGAGGTTTTGATTCAGATTTTGAATAATAATAAAAAAAAAGAATGCGAGGAAGGGAGAGAAAGAAAACGAATGGCGGCGGTTGGTGGTAATTTCCAGACTCAAAAATCCTGTGGCTTGAGGGCATGGTTTGAAATCCAAGAATACGGAGAGGGAAAGAAGAACATCGAGTGCACACGCACCACTCGACACAACACCTTGAAACACCATCTACCTGTGATCTACCCCCGAGGGCTTTCCAACGGTCACTTTTCTTTCTTCCAACACGAAGAAGAACATCAACTAGCAACAAAAAGACTTTTCTCAAGAATTCTTAACAAAAGAACTCCGAAACGCGAAAAAACCTGAACCATTGGCTGTTGTTACCGTTACAAATCAAACGTGGAAAATGATGATTACCTTTTTTTTGTATGTAAAAAGAAAAAGAAAAAACATGCAAATGGCGCCATATGTCGGGATATTGTACGAAAAGTTCATCATGACCCAAACAAAATCCGTGTGATCTATTTTCATCCCTTCTCAGAGCCGTTTTCCTTTTTTTTGTGTGTGTGTGTTTCCACTTCCTTTTTTCATCAGGATATTTTCTTTCTTCTCCCTTTGCATCGAAACGCTTGTAGGGGAGGGAAGCGAAAATCGATAGACGCTCTTGTTGCTACGGGCAACCGGAGCAGCTGCGTCGTTCGCTTCTTTTGTACAGTTTCGTACACAAGCGTCCCCCCTCCCATCCCCTGAAAAGCGTCGCTTTTCCTTCCCATCACAGATTTCCTTTTCTCCTTCCGTGTGTCTGTTCCGTTACACACACACGAGCAAAATTGTTGATTCTCCTCATCATCATCATTGCTCTCTCTCTCTCTCTTTGCCTTTAGCTACTCTTTGGGATGATTTGCATACATAGCGGTACATTTTCTAAACGATTGGATGCGACATTGCCAAGTTAGGTAATGCGATTTGAAACATCAAAAGCGACGTACCAACAGGTTTTCCTTTTCCTCTTTTTTTTGTTTTAAAAAGAAAAATGTTTCGAATTTTATTCTTTTTTTTTTTGTTTTAATATTTAAATCAGCGTCGAGCGTAAATATTTATTTCTTCTAGTTTTGAAACAGAACATGTCTCCCCCTAGAGAAAGAAGGTAATTGGAGTTGATGCAAGTAATCCGACACGACGCTTTGAAATCGAAACGACGATCTGGTCTTGGTGTCGATTCAAAATATATAAAAAAAAAAAAATGATTTCGCCGGCCCAGAACAGCCGGTGCCCGTCGAACCGCATTTTCGTTTTTGGTGCGTGTCTTTCTCGACATGTGACGTTTTCTCTTACATCCCTTCAAAGTTTCAATTCCTACACACATTTCGCTCACGTGTCAAATTTCTTCGTCCTTAAAAAAAATTCAATTCAATTACCGTTTCTTTGAAAACGTGCGTGTTCAGGCCCTCAAAGACACACACGTCGTCTTTTAAGAAAACGAAAACAAAAGAAAAACCACCTTTTTCTTCTTTTTTCCAGCGGATTCGCATTCATCTCTTTGCAAACAATCAGAGAGCGAAAGGGGAAGCCGTCACAAATTATTTGAGAGTTGTTTTCCTCGGCTAAACGAAATTTAAAAAAAGGGGGATGGACAACATGGTGCGTGACGTCACCTAAAGTTAACATTGGCAGTTGAACGAACTTGAGGTCGTGTAAAAAATTAAAGTTTTTTTCTGTTTATTTCTTTTCTCATTGTGTTGATTCGAGTGAGCTCACGATACAATGACGCACACACCAAACAGACACCTGCCGTCGTTTTCGACCAATAACCGTGTGTGTGTGTGTGTGGTATTACAACTCGCTAAAAACCGCAGACGGTTGCACAAGTAAGAAAACTTGAAAGCAATAAAGAAAAAGAAAATAACTAGATGGAGGAAGAGGAGGAGGAGGGAAAGGCTATACGCTTGATGGAGTTTCGGTTCCGGGCTGTTGGGGGAGAGAGGGGGAGGGTATTTTTTTAAGATCTAAAATAATAAGATATATAAATATAAAAAAAGCGAAGGCCACACGGCCAATTTGGCACCTTCTCGTGAACGGTGGCCTCGTATAACCCCACCCTATGTTTTTCCTGCTCGTCAATTAGGAAATGTTCAATTCTAAAATTCCGGTTTCTATCGATTTTCTCTTTCCAGGAAAAGAACAAAAATATGAACAGCAAAGTTGTTTCAGTCATGTTAGGAGGACCCAACATACGATAGCACTTAAGACGAACCCGTTTTTGTTTTGTTTCTTCTAATCTATCATATCAAAATGCAAGAGGGGGAAAGATGATGCCAGTCCACCCGGCTTTCACCCAAACAGGACAACCTTTCACCGAGTCAACAACCATCAGAGAACACAAAAAAAATGGGTACGTTGAAACTAATCACGCAATGTCGGCCAACAAACCGACGCACGAAAGTTTTCGTTCATTGATCCCACCCCCCTTCCCTGGAATTTTGTTTTTAGATACGAAAAGGGCAAAACAATACACAAGGCCTTTTAACCGCATCCCCAAAAATCGTAATCAATAATTCACCCAACTCCCCCCTTTTTGTTTTCTTTAACAAAAACAAAATCAATTCACCCAACTACTTAAAGTTCGTCGTTAAGTTATTCCACGTGCATTTCAGTGGAAAAAGGGCACACAAAAACTATCCACTTAAACCCTTTTCCCACGCCTTACATTACTCGGCCTGATCTTCGTTTGTTTACCGAGTGACGTCGTTTGACGTTCAAACAAATACGACGAAAGATGGCGGGGCGTTGCAAAAAGCCGAAATAAAAGCGGCGTATTTTCTTTTTACTTATCGAGAGGGGCCTATTTGTAGGAGACGCGTGCTGGTGAATGAACATGCGAATTGCTGTTCATCTCAAATTCCATTGGCCCACACACAATCTTTTTTTGTTTTTCTTATTTTAAACAAACGAAAAATGAAATGCAGAAAAATTACAAGAATTACAAATAACAATTGACCGGAAATCTCGTCTAGGAAGTTTTTTTTGTGTTATCGCGTGATCTTTTCTAATCTCTGAAACAGGAAAAAGAAAATAACAGAGGGGGGTGATTGCACCGGTAAGAGGGGGAGTGCCACAGTTCCTCCTAATCCTGGACAACAGGTTCGAATGCATATTATTTAAGTAAGAAAAGAAGGTTCCCTAAATCCGCCACTTCCGTTTACCGATGGATGTAAGAAGAAAGTTTGACCCCTCTTCTGTATCTACCACCTGCGACCACCTGTACCTGTTTTCATACCCTCCCCTCAAAATAAAGACGCTCCTCCTCCATTTTGTTCCCCCCCTCCCATCCGGGAAAAAAAAATTTCCACCGGAAAAAAAGGGGAGAGATGCTCGAAAAAGAAAAAGTTCACATTAATTAACTTTTTGTGTGTGTGTGTATCTGATTGTAGTTAGGCTGGTAAAAAGAAAAGGAGGATGTTGGGCCAGAAGCAGTTTTTACACACAATCTAGGGGAGTTTGGAGATAATTGGTGGGAAAAGGGAACAATACAACATCCGTCGAGTGCGTCTCTCTCTCTCAAGACTTTTCAATTGAACCTTCACGATATAAAGTGCATACGTAGCATCTGCCACAGGCCTTTTTTTAAATATATAGAAGGAAGAGCTAAACACAAGAAATCTCTCAATGTGTCTGGCCTTTGTAAAGAATCCAATTGGACTAGATTGAACCTGATTGAAGCTGATAGTAAGAGAAGAAGAAGAAGATCAAATGTTTGGAGGAATATGGAAGCCATTTTGCCCTGAAGCAACGCTGGTTACGCTGGTGGTCCCAAACCGCCAACTCTCAAGCGTTTTCATTAATGATTCAAAATAAATAAGTTAAAAAAAAAAAACACATGGCGAAAGAGCAAAAAAATAAAAAGGGAACCTCGCCCTGTGTGCACAGCGAAGCAAAAATGGAGAGGAGAAAAGAGAAAATGGCCACAAAAGAAATTGCATTAGGGTCAAGGCGAATGGAGATGGAAATTTTTTTGTTTCTTACCGATCAATAGAAGCAGGCTGATGAAATTCAATCGCGTCATTCTCGTGAACGTGTTTGCCTACTCAAAGAATAAGGGCAGAAAACTGTTTCGCACAACAACTGTACGTGTGGTTCGAAGAATCAAACAAAAATGGAGGAAGGTCACAGACAAAATCCCGCGCTCAACACACTTCGACTTGAGACCACTGCCCTGACCGAAGTGCACTGAAAGACTGGCAAAGTAAAAATGTATGTATGCTTTTTTTTTTAAGTTTATGCTTCGATTATCTTTTTATTCTCTCTGCTCGGTAACAAAACTTTTTTTCTTTCAACTGGATCTTCTTCTCTTTTTTCGATCGAAAAGAAGAATTCCTGTTCGAGACAAAAACTGAAACAGCGAACAAAACTGGTCTCTCTCTTTTGGCCCCTCTAGGTAGTATTTCTCTGCTGTTTTCGTTTCTAGATGTGGATGGAGCCAAAGGCGTTGTGAAGAGAAAAACCGGGAGCGTTTCTTGTTTTGGGCTAACGGCGAGAAAGACAAGAGACTGCAGTCAAACACTCTTCAACTCGACTCGGCGTCCTCGACTCGACTAACGCTTCGTTTTGATGGAAGAGAACGGACGGCTTGGGGTTGGTCTGTGGAGGCAGCCAACGGGTGGGGAAAGGGATGGCGCGCGCGGGGTTTAGTTGCTACATTTCTGACGCTAGGGGAGCCACCATCCAACGATTCTTTTCCTTCTTTCTTTTTTTTTTAGAGGAAAAAGGTAAGAAAAACAAGAATCCGACCAACCGCCATGTGTACGAAAACACCTTTTCCTTTGCAAAAACCTTTTTTACCTACCTATAACCTTCGAAATATGTCTGGAAACGTCTTCCCCAAAGGGATAACAACTGCATCTAAACGTTAATGCATTCTCGTGGGGAAAGAAGAAAACATGGCGAAAAGGTTTTCTCCCAAAAAGAAAGAAAAAAAAAAATCAATGGTAGCCTTGCAAACGTATGGCATTCTTAATTCCATTCTATTTGGCATTTAATCCCCTGAAGAATGCGTGTGTACTCGAATGGCGACTGTCGTTTCCAAACCAGGTAATGGCGTCCACGACTTTTGAGGCGGGGTTCGGGCCCACGTGTTTCTGCTCCAATCAAACAAAGAAATCAAGTTGTAAAAAAGAAAAAGACGTTGCAATTTCGTGTATTGTCTTGAGGATGTCGTCTAGAAATCGAACAACACGAAAAAGAAAAGAGAATGTTGAACATTCACGACTTTTTTGTCAGTTTCCAGTCAGCAACAATTGGTTCCACGATCTGCGGGGGAAAGAAAGAGAGAAGCCATACCGGGACAAGAAACATACACGCCGGTGATGTCAACAAGTAGCCAATGACTCATTGACTTCTTTCTTTGCCAACGTCATATTATTATTAATTTCAACAGGTGGCTTCTTGTTTCTTCCTCCCACAAAGACAAAAATAAAACGCAGATACGTTTTAATGCAATGGAAATAACATTCTTCTTGAAAGCTATATAGCTATATACTAGTGTAACAGTTTCATGAACATTTCTCAACCGTGAAAAAGTCAAGAAAACAAATGTAGGTTAACGAGGTGCCATGTAACGGAAAAGAGTAAACTGAAGATTATCATCTGTTCGAGGAGGAAGAAGAAAAAAATAGTTGCCTTGTTTGCTCGGGCCATTGACTTTAGGTCGATATATATTTGCGGACGAGGAAATGCGAGAAAATTATTTTGTGTGATTTCAACCAATTGGCGAGTCATCGTCAAGTATGACACAAAATAGCCACTTTTCGGTTAGCTCGAGGGCATCGTTGGATTCGAAACAAAAGGTGAGAACCCACAACTGTTTTTTTTTTTTTACGACAAGACGACACAATTTGAAGGATATCGTAGAAAGATAAGAGAAATACTATTCTTTTGAAATAGGATGCCTGGTAAAAAGTGAAAAGCTACACACGCTAAGCGAAGGCGGTCAAGACAGACCGCCAGCAGCACTGTGTTTTTGCCAGTGAGTGGTCGGAGCCATTTTGTTTTGTTGGTCGGTTGGGATATTTCAGCCCGTCACTCGATACTTCATGGCTAGACTTCCGTCTGTGCCCCGTACATCGTTAAGTGTAGTCTCTCTCTAGCTTTATTGCATAGCCCTATGACGAAAAAAAACTCGTTTCTTTTCATGTTTTTGGAAACACTGCAATCCTTTTTTAATTTACGATTCAAGTCTGCACACAGCGGCCATTGAAGTCTGCTGCTCTTCCTAGATATCCACTTATGAAACAAAATTGAACTGTGACGTTTCTCGTAAACACAATTGAAGTAAGCAGCTTTAAAAAAAGTCGCATGAACAATGTGTTCTGCATTATTGCAATTTTGAACAATTGTCGGAAGACGGCAATTGCGTGTGCAGATGACACTAAAAGATGGGGCAGTACCTGTTTATTACTAGCTCATCATATAGCTATCACGCTCGGTTCGTTCACTTAATAGGGCTTATGTCGTCGTTCAACTCTCAAAGTCGTGTCAGAAATTTAAAAAAGAATTAGAAAATATACGTTTACCGAAAACTTGTTTTCTAAATGAGAAAAAAGAGAATTGATTGCATTGAAATCCTCCCTTCCAACCAAAAAAAAAAACCGACCCCTTTCACACACGGCGGTGTTATCAACCCGTTCCACTCGACTTATTCCATAGAAAAAAAAAAGAGCAGCTCTTTCATAATTCATTTCTAGAATCTCCCCCCCCTTTTTTTCATTTGCTGTGACGACTCGGAAAAAAAAAAAAAAAGTTAAAGAAACCTCGTTCCGCTTTGCAGAATACATTCATGTCCCCGACTACTGAAAGAGGGGAGAAAACAAGTAATTCTTCGCTTTACACCTGAAAAACAACGCAAACACAGTGCCAACAAGTTTTCCCCTCGCTGCCATAATATCCCTGCGGAGTTTGCGTGCTGGATTTACACAAAAATAAAACCGGCGTACTGCATGACAATAAGGCAAGGTCAATGGCGGATTCCCCAGCTTTTGCATACCGCGTAATATGCTTGAAAATAAAAAAAACAAAAAAGAGAAACTATAATACATTTTTATTTGTTCAACGGAATGTTGTGGCACTAATGCTTTTGCGCGAAATTGGGATTAATAAAAAAAAAGAAGAGAAAAACAAGACACAATCCCTGACATATTCATATCCAACCAATGGGAATTAATTACTAGCTGGATATGAGGGGGGGAGGGGAACCAGTATCGATATGTGATGGAATGTGTATGCATCCTATACTAAACGTACCTGAATGTTGTTGTCTCTTGAGGTTCACATTTTTACATTACTGCTAGGCAGTCGTGGCTCACAACTTGAACGTTAAAAACACAAAGGTGTTCCTGTTTTGTCAATTAAAAGGTAAAAAACAAAGTGGAGGGATTGAGTTGCAAAGTGAAGATCAATGTAGAGATGAAAAGAAATAGAGAAACGTGATTTGCACGAGACATGAGCAGATGTTTGGGCTACAAATGCTAAGAAAAGTATCGGATGTTGCTCGGCTTCTGCTTTCTGATGTCCAATGAAGTAGGACCGGATATCTTCGAAAGCCAATCTCCGTCTCTAAAAACATAAAAGACAATGAGATATAACGAGATCATGTTTTCTTTCATTCGGGTTTTTTCTTCAAAAGAAAGGAGCTTGATTCAACTAAAAAAGAAAACTGTAACAAGAACAGCAACAATAACACAAGAAAAAAATGTGGGCGAGTTTCGAGTCACGGTCTGCTTCCTCTTCGACGCAATGGAGCGGTTGATTTATTACACATCTCCACTCACTGGTGGTTCCCGTTGTATCATAAAAATAGATCGCACGCTCCTTCCACCCATCGTTCCCCCCCTCCTTTCTCCATATCATTCGTATATTGATCCGAGACGCAGTCATCCTCGTCTCGGTGTGATTCGTGTGTGCGTGCATGGCCCACGAAAAACGGGCATCCCGCTCGCCGGAAAGAGAAATCAACACATTTCCGTTATGACGTCAATAAATTTACCAGTCGTTGTCGTCGTCTCTTTAGTAGTAGATGCGACGGAACATGCAGGCAAGCAAGAGGACGGGGAGAATCATGTCGGCTCCGCCAAGAGAGGCGGCAACGCTAACGGAGAACAGGTTCTGACCACATGCAGGCGGGCAAATGGGAATGACCGTTTCTGTAACAACAACAACAACAACAACAACAATGTCAGGCACATGCTACGAACAGTAAAAATGCATAGGATTGTTGGTTCTGAAGGATTTATATATACCAAAGAGCTCGACTGAAGCCTGATCGGAGCCCAGTTTATTGGCGGCCTTGCAATAATATTGACCGTATTGGCGCTTTTCAGCTGTCAGGATACGCAACGTTGTATCGGTAAACTCGTCGGCAGTGGCAAAGTGTGAAATACTAGATATCAGAGGTGATACACATTGAACAATAAAACGAAATGATTTCGGAAATTTGTTTTGGGCTGAATATGAATGACATGCAATAGTACCATCATTGATCAGTACAAACAACAAATGAGCGAAAAATGCGTATTACAATAAAGAAAAAAAGGGAGAGAATCTTACCTGTAATGCTGGTTATTGGATAACTGAACTTCGTCCTTCCACCAAGTAATTGCTGGAGGTGGATACGCAATAACATGGCATTCAAGGTCCATATCGTATTGTAAAGCTTGTCCTAGTCGGGGTCTAGAATTTCAAACATGTCACTGAATATGTCGCAAGGAGACATGCAAAGATTTGATTAGTTTATTTTTATGTACCTGGGTACTGTGATCACGGGCGAAAACTCGACTTCAACTGCAATATTGCGTCGCTTGCCTTTGCCGACACCGTTTTCAGCAACGCAGTAGTAGGTTCCACGGTCATTTTTGTTGACGCTCGGGATTGTTAGAATGTTGCCACGGTATTGAGACCCTCCGGTGGGTAGCACGGCGTAGTTTTCACGGCGCCAAGATACCTGGTTGGGAATATTGATCAAATAATGTGAGAACATCTGGAAAGGCAAAAAGGATTTATGGACATACCGTTGGTGCTGGATAGCCACCAGCATAACATTCGAGTTTGACACCTTCCCCTTCACTGACTACCACAGATCTTGTGGAATTGTCAAAAATGATGGGTGGAATACGAACAGAGACTGCTACATCTGCAGAAATTTTCTCTGTCACTGTCAACAATACTTGACACTGGTATTTTCCAGCATCATTTTCTTGAATGTCCTTGATCTAAGCATTTCGAGAAAACACGTTATTGTATACCAACAAAAATGAAACAATGGTTTCATCAAAATTGTTCCTACTTGCAGGGTGTAGGTTGAACTGGCTTGATCATATCGCAAGCTAAATCTGCTGTCTTTAACAATGAGGTTTGAACCAGTGGAAAGTGGAATAGTTCTTGAAGGATCAACATTGTCCATTTTAATCCACAAAACGGGGAAATCTCTAACATACTGCACAGAGCATTCCAGCTCAATAGATCCACCAATGTCTATTACTTTCTCTTGGGAAATATAGGAAATCGTCGGAAATCTCTGTCCCGTGACTAAAATAAATATAATAAATGTTATTGGTGTCGTGCAAGGATAAATGACAGATGTCCATATGTTTTCACCCATGAAATCCTATGAAATATCAGGAGCAAGCTTACCAATAATTAAAAACTGAGCAACCAGTACGGCTGCTACTCTTGTCCAATTCATTATAAATAAACAAAATATGAAACCAAGTTAAAATCGATAAAAAAAATAACACACGATTTTAGACGCCACTCCCAAAACTTGTGCTTTGAAATGCACCGATCGCTGCGCCACCTCTTACCTGAGGCTTGATTTCACCACCTGTGGACTTGTGGAGAAAAGTAACTGTTTCGCTGAACAAAAAAATTATGATCGTTCCTGTTAGATATTTAACTTTATACTTAACTAAATAAAAAACTTTGAGTAAATACGTAAGCATTTTTTTTTGTATAATGTAGCCGAAAATTTTTCGTGGCCAATGAAACTCGGCAACGTTGTGTTTGACAGATAAAACAAGTAAAACAGGGGAAATTTTGACAAATTATTTAAGAAAACAGCTTTATTAACAGTGATGTGAAAGAAACTGGTTTTTTCATACGATAAATTTCAAAATGACGATTACCTTGATTTCAAAGATGCTTAGCATTGCTATAGTACTGTGCGTTCTTTTCGTTATCTACGGTTTCATGTCTAAGTTAAGCCTGACGTTCTTGGGTTTCACATCATCAACCAAGCTAACGTCTCTTTCGGGACCTCCTGTACATCAATGGAATTTTGAAAACGCCACATTATTCCTTCCAGGAATAACAAATAGACTATATCGTCAGGAAGTTTATAGCAGGGCCGCTCGCCATCACAGTCGACATCTTCATGGTCCAAAAAAATACCATGTCACCCGAAGACAACAACAGATCAACCACAGTTTTAGAAGAGTCTGCTACTACACAGTACCTAGTGAGGAATGGCCTTTCCTTCAACCTGGCCAAATTGATGTTTCCCTTTGTACTCACATCATCATTGGTTTTGCAAAAATTTCTGGCGGTTTATTGGCTCCTGTTGGCGAAAAGGATGAAGTCACTTACAAAGAAATCATTCAATTGAAGAAACTTGCTCCAGAGTTGAAAATCTTACTTTCTGTAGGTGGAGCCAGTAATGATTTAGGTTTTCATAGTGTAATAGAAACACTTGAAGACCGTGAAGAGTTTGCAGTTAATTCAGCAAAATATTTAATAAAAATGGGATTTGATGGAATCGATGTCGACTGGGAATTTCCCGCCTGGTACAGACCGTTCGAAGAGAGATTCATGTTTCAAATGTTGCTGCAAGAACTCTATTATGTTTATAAGAATCCTTTGTATAACCTTACCATATCAGTGGCTGTAGCCGCTTCCAAGTCTATCATTGATCGAAGTTATCGCGTAGCTCAAATGGCAAAATATGTGGACTTTGTATCTTTGATGGGATACGATTTTCACTCATTCAAATGGTACCTTCCTCTTACGGGTCACAATTCGCCGCTCTACCCTCGCTCCGATGAATGGAACATGTTCAGTACAGTCAATTTGAATTGGACTTCGTTCTATTGGGTGCAACTAGGAATGCCGAGGGAGAAAATAGTTATAGGATTGCCAACTTACGGTCAGACATATCAGTAAGTCAAAGCTCTACTCGAATTTATTTTTAAGATGATGCAATAATCTTTAATTCTTTCAGGTTGTACAATCCAAATTTTCATGGTCTCTATGCTCCGGCAATCGGTGCTGGCACTGTAGGCATTGGTGGACAGATCTCATATCCTGTTGTGTGCCAATTTCTAGCCAACGGTGGAATCAGAGAGTTTGACGCGGAAAGCCGCGTTCCCTTTGCATATCACAAAAGGTCTTGGATCTCATATGACGATGAACAAAGTTTAGAAGAAAAGGTATTGTATAAATTATTTAAAAACTGGCAATCCCGCATTTTACTAATGGAATTTATTTATTCACATAGGCAAAGTGGATAAGAAGTAATTATTTTGGTGGAGTTATGGTCTTCGATCTCAATTGTGACGATTATAATAACATTTGCGGGAACAACACATTTCCTTTGATCAAATCAATACTGCGTGGATTGACAACATAGTTGTATGGTCATGTCATATCTATTTTTCTCTCAACACATCAATCACTTTATGCTATTGCAAAGCCATTGCATATTTATATTAGATCCTTTCTATAATTTTCGGGGAATTGAATAGCTCTAGTCACCTCTCACGTATATCAAAACATCACCTAGTCCTCCAATAATTTTCTCAAATAAATCAAATTACCTCAGATAGCTATTATTAAAATGACCTGTTTCTAATTTTGATTTTTATGAATATTTGTAGGATGACATCCTGGTTCCTACAGTTTATCATTTGTATACTTGTGTGTAGTACTCAAATGCACTTCTAAAGTAATTCACATCATACGACTATTCATGAATAGATCTTACGACCTTTGATCCAAGGAAACGACGACCGCATATGAAGCAGGATATACCAGATCATTGCCATGTTGATTTATGCTTTTAGATAAGAAACTGATGTTGCAATGGGTCAAGTAGGGGTTACTCAAATCGCAATTACAAAACTATGAAGACTTCCATAATTCAAGGACGTGTGGCCCAATGGATAAGGCGCCTGCCTACGGAGCAGGAGATTCCAGGTTCGATCCCTGGCACGTTCATTTTTACTTCCGGACAAAATTTACACACAACAAGGTTTTTTAAAATCCGCGTGGGAATTATTTGTTTTACTCTCCAAGTCCAAAGAGTAGAAAATAATAAAGCGAAAATCTAATGAACACTTTCTTAACTTGTACTTTAAAATGCAAGACAGTAAAATTCAAGATCCCTGGTTGATCCCTTTGTTTTCCCACGTACTGAATACAGTTTTATGGCTTTATGGAGTGGGATGTTTTAAACTAAAACTGAACGGTTTTATAACTGTTTTAATAACCGGGCCTGTTGTGTAAGGTGCCTGCCTTCGTAGAAAAAAAATTCCAGATTCAATTCCTGGCATTTTTAATGGTGTTTGGAACTTTTAGGTTACCCCTCGCTTTATTTTAATCTGGAATTTATATTTTGCAAAACTTTTTCAGTGCAAGGACGTGTGGCCCAATGGATAAGGCGCCTGCCTACGGAGCAGGAGATTCCAGGTTCGATCCCTGGCACGTTCATTTTGATTTATTTACGCAGACATTTTTGTATGCAACGTATTTATCGTAAGAATTCATAAATATTACAGCTATCTTTACTACAATTAGTTTAAAGTGATTGTTTCTATTATGCAATTGTTATTTCCATTCTGCTTTACATTAAAGAATGATTCTGGTTATGTATTTTGCACTGCGTGCTTCTTTGGCGTTAGGCAAAATTGATAAAATGGGCATTTGATTCGTGTATTAAAGTTTCAATCCAATTTACCCTAAATACTTCAAGAAAGATTTGCATTGTAGCAGCGGACGTGTGGCCCAATGGATAAGGCGCCTGCCTACGGAGCAGGAGATTCCAGGTTCGATCCCTGGCACGTTCATTTTTATTTTTATTCTACTGTTTTCTGTCTGGATATTCTAGAATTTAACACTGCGTTTGGTAAAGTTTCTGCGAAAATTTTTATCTTCATAATTTCGTTTGGGATGGTTTTTCCCAGTTGACTATGAAGTACATGGTATAATTTTTTTAACCAAGAACAGGACGTGTGGCCCAATGGATAAGGCGCCTGCCTACGGAGCAGGAGATTCCAGGTTCGATCCCTGGCACGTTCAGTATTTTTATTCCGCAGTCTCTCCTATCTTAACCCACATTAAGTAAAACAAGAAGCTACATATGGGGTTATGTTTATTAGGATTCTCTATTTTCTTCATGCTGACCATCCCAAAGGTGTGAAAGATACATCTTTTATTTTCTCATGGTATTATAAATTAAAAAATTTTTCGACTATAAGTTCGATGAATCCATAGCCAAAGGATCTTTATATTCATATGAATATGAATAGATAACTCAGTAAGCCTAAGTTAAATATTTTAGCTAGGACTAAGCAAAGGATGTAGTATAAACAGACTATTAGTGAAGTGTGTTACAGTTTCTTCCCTTCTCAATAAGGAAATAAGAAATTTGACCTAATTCCATTCAGCACGCAAACGTCTTCGTTGATTATTGAATGGCGTAACCTTAATTACTCGTCTCTTCCACCAACTGTAAATGAGCTCCAACACGAAAGCCAATACGGAGACACTGATGCCGACACCGTAAAGAAGGAAAGCACTCGAAAGATAATTAAGAGTCAAACGCTCGTTTGGTTTTGGCCGAAAAGAAGAAAGCGGAGCAGAGCATCGATACGGTCTCGGTAAATAAGAATTTATCCAATGGTTTAACAATCCAAGTTGCCGGAGCCAAGTAACCCTTTTTTCAGACCAAACGTTCTTTAGAATTCAGAAACAAATCATTTAAAATTTTGAAAACATACTCGTAGTTAAAGGCTTTTGTCAACGGACTTGATTTCGCTAGGGCAAATGCAATTTGATCAGGAAAAAGTGGTTCTTTAGCAATGAAAAGTCGACATTGTTTATGAGTCCTAAAGTCATCGTAGATTGTTTGCTTCAGCGAAGTTTCTTGCTGTATACACCAACATGTTCTCAATCAATCAACATTTAATAAAACCTTACTATTGCCATCTTACGTAAGAAAAAGCTTTCCGTTGATGAAATACTATGTCTTCAATATTTTCCAATATACTCAGAAGATTTTCAGGGTGGGCTCGAAGACTTGCGCCAAGTTTAGCAAACGAACCGGTTGTTGCCGCCTGTCGATTTACAATTTCAAGAAATAGTAGCATGTAATTATTGACAAATCTTTTAAAATATTACGAGTAATGCAGAATCGACTGAAGAATGCTTTAGCGTTGTTATCTGTATGTCATGGCTGTCTGCCAAATCTTGGACTGTGCTGATTAATGGTAAGAACGTAGGAGCCATCAAATAAGATAACAAACTGCTGGTGTAGCAATTGACGAAGACAGTGCCCATCAGCAACCAAGATGCCACTACTATTCTCGTGGCGAATGTAAAAGAGATGACATCGCTAGCTATATAATCAGCCCAAAAAAAAATAGGCCTATTAGTTGCTAGTTGATTGGGCGTGACAAGCATTCATTACGATTGGTTACGACACGAAAGAGAAACCAAAAATGAGGGAAACACCCCGTCTGGCCGTGAAATGATTGACGATTGATGCGCCATTGGGCCCGAGAAATCAACCAGATGACGACAGATGCAATTAGCAGACAGAGGAAAATCCCAATCCACACCTAGAAATTTGAATAATGGTTTATAAAGATGTTGTTGTTGTTGCTGTCTAGGAGAAAACCTCGTATTGGAAAGGTTTGATGATGCCAGAAATGGTACTGTCTAGTTGAGGGAAAGGAATCAGTAACGAAATTGGGTCATCAGAAAATGCGTAGGTGTAATCGACGACTAGAGATCGTGGGTACGTCACCGATAATGCTGTGGCCACAATTGCAATTTCCTGATGGAAAACATCGCAATAAAAAGGATTAACTTGTAGCAAAATGTTTTTCATGCTTACACCGCGGACAACCATTCCAATAAGACCGTTCCAGGAACCGTTAATGAACGCCCCAAAAGCTCCGTCTGGTGGTTCCACATATTCGAAGCTAAATACGACAAAGACGGTACAGATATTTTTTTTTGAATAATTATTTTACCGTAAATACTTACGTAAAATCGTATTTTTCTGCCATCCACGAAATAATTTCAGGAACGAAACCTTCGACGTAACTGATATTGCCTCCAGCATCGTATTGCACCAATACGTATGGAGGAATCTATTTTGTTATGTTATTACATTTTATAAACATAAGATTCTATGCTGCGATTACTTACGTTAATAATTCCAATCTTGAGTGGGTGTCCTTTAGAAAATGCTCGTTGCTTTTCATTCGGCGATTCTAAAATCAAATGATCTAAAATCATTAAATGACATAATTCATTTTTTAAAATGGCTATCATGTTTTACTAGTAAAAGCTGGTGGATTTGTTGAAACCGTGTTCACTATTAAAAGTAGCAAATAGAAACAAAAGAAGACCATTCTCATCGGATGGTCAACACAGTTTGCAAGTCGCGCTATTACGTTTTCCTCGGTTTATAACCGACTCTTGTGGGAACTGTCATTTGCAAACGGACTCGTATCAACCCCCTATACACTCACATTTATCGTAAAACAGATGACAACCTACACGTGCAAAATGCAAAATAAATTCTCATTTCTTGAAAACTTTGTCATGGAAACGAAAACGGAAGAGCGGGCTGGCTGAATTTCTTGGTTGAATAATTCCACAATTATCCGTTATTTACGCTCGCCAGGGGAACTTTTACGTCAACTAGGATACAGTCAATAAGAACATTTCAATTGATGTTGTCAAAGGCAACGCTGATTTGTTTTCTCGTCGTCTTTGAACTGAAATTTCCTTTCAGCGAATCAAAACGTCCTTGACGCCGATATAGATGAACTGTTGTATTAATGAGAAAAACAAGTATGTGCAACTTCCAACAATTCACAGGATGTCAAACTCAATAACAGCAGAGATTCTCGATAATTTTACATAACGCTATTATGATACGATGATCAAATTAAACTATATTGCTTCAAGATGGGGAGGCCAATGAATAGGTGCGTTTGTAGTGCCTTCGTAAGGATCAGATCCATTAGAAGTTGTTTCCAAAATCCAGAAACTTGTTTCACCAGTAGTCGTATCGTAATTTTCAATAGGCTCGGTGACGTAGTCTGTACTCGTAGAGCTCCAATCAGTTCCGACTTCTTCATTGACTGTCATAGCAGTAGCGCTTTCGGTGAATGCGTTCGTGTTTGGAGTAGACGCTTGATAATCAGCAGAAAGAAATGGCACAATAAGAGGAGCAGCATAAGATGACACTGAATGTGGAGGAACAGGATACGGTTCTACGGCCGGATTGTTATCAATTTCAGGCGGTGACACGTCTGAATAAGGTCTGGCTTGCGGAGGAGGTTCGCTATAATAATAAGGTGATGCTTCTGTTGTGTAGCAAATGGCTAAGAAGAGTAGCATCCAGTAGGGCAGGAAGATCATTTGTTTGTACATTCCTGTTGAAAATGTAATAACGTGAAGAACTGGAACTTGTAACCTGTCAGTACATTACCAGTTGATGATTGGATTGCGGTGCGGGCAGCTATAAATCAAGACGTCTCGTCGACTGGAAATATCCCTCTCGACTCGTCACACTAACAGGCAAGCACGGCTACACTTATAAAGGAGGGCCATCACGTTAGATGGTTAGGCAAATCATCCTGGACTAATTGTCACTTAATATTTAATCTAATAGATGAGATATGGTCAACAATATTGATGTGTCAAGTGTTATATTACCTAGAATTGTAGGGTGTCTAACTGTACCTACTTGCGGAGACGATCTACTTTCACCAGGTCTAACGTAATAATTGGTTTGGCCTAGAGTACGATTCTGTTGGTAGAGACCCATAATCCAGGCGGGTATCAATAGCAGGTCCATCTGAAATCATGAAAGTATAACAACAAAATCCGAATTTTGGTTGCATCCCATCGTTTAAACGCTCATATACCTGAACAGCATAGCTCTCTTTAAAACAAACGTAACCATTACTATTAGAATCTATACGTCACTCGTAAACTCGACAGTGTAATTATAAGCTTAAGCGATTCTCACGAGCCCATAATCCACAGCGACCCCAAGTGTCACATAATTGGGCTGTACATAACTGTACATAGTGCAATTATGGCGAAGCAGCGAATAATTGTGTGTCGTTCTTTGCATAATCGGTGGCCTGAGAAAAAAGAGACGGCAAAAACGAATGATGGGTATAGACTTGTCAAATCCAAGGCTTCGTCTGTTCTTGGCTATCGTCATGGATCGCTAATTACTTTTTCAAGGCTTTTTCTTTTCATTATTCTCTCTACCGTACCTATTCGATGGTGGAAATGGTGAAACACGGTGGAGAAGGCTGGGAGCTCAAATTTCATTCTTTTATCGTACCCTTCCCATTGGCAACTTGTAGGTGAAAGAGGTATAACATTACCTGACTTGAATTTTAAAGTCCTAGAGTTTTGTTGATCCAACAAGGTCCTGTGGCCCAATGGATAAGGCGCTTGCCTACGGAGCAAGAGATTCCAGGTTCGATCCCTGGTAGGATCATGAAATTAACTAATATTTTCTTGATGCGTTTCCCAGTTTAAAATGCTTTAGAATCAGACGCCTCAAACCAATCTAAATTGATGAATTGGATATATAATATGTTATAACGCAACAACCAATGTCTCTGCAAACTCGTTCACAAAACTTGGCGAAAAGTTCCAGAGACGAGAATTGATTGTTTATTAGCGTGACACAAACTTCAAAGAAAAAAAAGCATGTCTTGATTAAATAAGTAATACAATCAGTCCCCCGTAAATAAACAATTCAAAGAGGCGAAGATCGCGTGCCGCTTTCAATAGTATTAATAAGAAGAATAACATGCCAAAAATAAATTTGTCTTTTATTGCAGATTGTTTTATTGTATATTCGATTCATAAACTGCTGTATACTGACGACCAACAGGCATTAATAGCCTCTATTTCACATTATTAAAAGACAAACTATAAGATTCAAAATTCAGACAAGGCTTTGCAATTGTATAGGAATATAAAAAAAAAAATTTATCTTTAAATATAAACTACTCGGTATGGAATAAGCCGTGGAACTTTACGGAAGAGTTATTCGATATACTACTGCCCAAACATTTTGATTGATCGAAGGCGTAACTTCAATCAAGTCCACTATACTTCAGGTCGAGTTGCTATAGAATCGTTGGACGAGCACTACAATAACGAATGGTATATGTATGGTTTCCATTTTTCACTGTCATATGGACGCACGCCATGCACTATACACAGATAAGAAAAGCTCCATATATTACATGTATGATTTCAAAATAGGAATGGCTGATGCTCAGTACACGCCCCACGTCATTGATTTCTATTCGGATTGGATATGTTTACACTCGCGGAACAAACTGAAACTGTTCCCCGCTTCAAAAATGAAAATGAACGAGAAGTTTGTTCGCAGTGCTTTCAGGTATTGTATAGACGTATTGTCTTGTAGTTTGCAAAAGTTTCGAAACTACAGAGGTAGTTCAGCTTTCTTGAGTTCAGTGAAAGATGGAGAAAGCCGACTATGTGAACGGGCCTAAAAGGCAATTGAGAGCTCGACAACAAATTCAAGATGAAGATGAAGGTAATCATATTAAACATTAACACCACAAGTTGAATATACCGATTTAAATGAATTACGGTAAAGCCATCGAGAAGACAGTGAAAATGTTCAGCTTGGAAAACGCGGCTGATCGTGTCTTCCATCGCAAAAAGAAAGTGGCTGGCGAATTCGATGACGAACAAGTCGATGGGGACGGACACAAACAGATTGACAATCGCAATCAGCTGGCCGTTTTACCAAGCGATTTCGATGACAATGCCGAGTTCACAGGTGAGGAGATGGAAGATTGGCTAAAGAAACTTCACATCCGGACGCAACATCTCGTAGGTAAAGTAACAGTCACAGGAATGAGTCGGTTGGCAGCCACCAATAACGTCGCCACGGCTCTCACACGGTCAGTTTAATGCATAGCATTTCTTTCAATATTCATATTAAATTTTGATTATCAAGCTTCAAAGGGAAATATCGAATCGATACGAACAAAGATGAGTCGAACGAAGACAATTCGTTCACTGGAACAGATCGAACGTTACCTGCAACAGGGACAACACCCATCCAAACGGTATATGCTTTTCAAATGCCACTTGATTGAGAAAGACTTGATTGTTGTGTGAATTGAATAGCCTAAGGTAATCGAGAAAGAAAGTCCAAGTACAGAGGAAGCCGTGCGATCAAAGAAGATGTCAAAGCAATCCACAGAACACAGAGTACCGAAACGTAAGGACAATTCTTCCGGCTCTAAGGTGGTGGTCGTTAGCAGTCACATCCGTAAAGCAACGAGGACATCGATTCCGGCCGGATCTGCAGTCTCCAGCACCGATGCCGTTCGTAAGACGACTAAAGTGAAAATTACTAAAAGCGTACGATCTATTCCCATTAAATCAAAGATTCACTAATCAATTGTTGAGTCCTATTTATAATTCAAGACTTAACTGTGGTTGTTGCGTTGCTTGTTGATGTTCACTCACCTCGGTGCTGGCCCTGCTTTTAATTGATCAATTTATTCATCGTCAGTATATATTGGATTTCAGAATGTTATCCGTAGTTTGTAATCTCCTCGTGAAATAAAACAATCTACCAAATAAACTTGTCTTCCAAATATTTAAAAATTATAAATAGGTAGTCAACCTATCCTTTATAGAAAATATAGAGGATCCGTACGCGACCCAGGGAAAACGGCTATTTCCCGTTGATATACAAAGAAGAAATGCACATTGTATGAAATTTCAGGTTTGTTTGGCTATACCTGGCGCACCGATTAACCTACATACGTTCCCTCTGCACAACTTTGAAGTCAATGGCTGATTATGGCAACCATATATCCGTCTAGTTTTGTTACAAAGGGCCTCGTTAAATTCCCTAGATTGCGTTTGTGCGTGATGCTTCCGTTTCGATAACCGATTTAATGTTTCATGTCATCACTCCAGCTGTTTACCTTGTATTGATTGTGACAGGTAAAAGAACGTTTACCTTTCAGGATTTCTAATACATCCTTATTTTTTTAAATTCACTAATTGATGTTCTTAAACTTAAATGAAATCAAGAATAATTCGACCGATATTTTATTGAAACATAATCATTGGACAAAAAGGGAAGTCAATTTCCGCATTCTCTCCTACACCATTTCCACTCTAAATCCATTCTATTGTCCGGGTCCGTCTCAGTCTCGTTTTCGACGTTAACAACTTTATTAAACTTTCGCCCGAGTATCGCTTTCTCCAGTGCTTTAACACAGGGCAACAACTGCCTTTGTTGCGATGGGAGTAAGTTACAGTCATCATCGTGTTCGTTGACTAATATCGTTGACAAAAAGAGGCACAGTTGTTGGCTGGAGTGCTTGATATCTGCATCGAAGCGTTTGATCAACCATTCGGCTGTGTCAGTTATCCAATCGTCGGGCACTCCTGGAACTCTTCTCTTGAAAATGGCAGCCATTAGTTGGATGGCGTTATTCTTCTTGTCAACGTCAGACAGTGTGTTGAGCTCTTTCACGATGATCTGGAACAGTCGGTGGCCAAGACTTTGTGTCCAGGAGGTCTGACTTTCAATCAGTCGATGAAAGAGATGGGCCAACAGGTGGGTCTTTGAAGGATCTTCTAGGGCTTTGTTGACAATGATTTGCGTCAAATCTGCTTCTATCAGGTCCCGCTCGAGTCCATGATGACCGACAAGCACTTTGATATCGTTGATCACATTATCCAACAGCTCCGGTTGATTTTCCGTCAACGAGTTCACGAGAAGGTTGATTTTGTTCCACCATTCGATTCGGGAAATGAGAGGTCGTGCATCCGCTTCGTTCAGGCCCTTCTTCGACAGAGAATCCATTACGGATTGTATGCTTTTTCCTTTGCCTGACTTCAGTTCTGGTAATCCTCCGAGTATCAGTTTGATTTTGGAGTGGTAGAAAATAAACCGACCAAACAAACACATACTGCATAAACCGATAAAAAGGAGGAGGGCGAAACATGAAAAGAGTATGGAAATGGCAAAGAAAATGAACGTGAAAATGAAGCTGAAAAGGGAAATTATTTCATTGAAAAACATTTTGATTCGAGGTTGTTTTTGAGCAGAATCAGTATAAATCGCTGTTCCGACCTATATGAGATTGCCGGCCATGCGACTCTTGGTAACCCCCAAAGCCAGCAGTTTAAGTCTTTCATTATTAACGACTGTATTGTTTTCCAGATTAAGATACGATTAAAGGGATGCCTTATTCAATTACCGACATATTTCAACTGATATTATTGTTCAAACTTTGAAAATTTTGTTTTTGTTCAATCAAATCCTCTGCATTGGTCCAGAGTTGTCAAGAGCAAATGACGCGATACCGGGTGTTCTTCGGCATGGATCTTCCCTACATTCAGAGAAATGGAACCAATATTACAAATTTACTGGTTTCATTAAGAACAACGTCAAAACATACCTAATAATGCATTCCTTCCATTTGGATGGTTGCGGTCGAGACGTTCTTTAACGAAAACCCAATGATGATCTTCATAGCGACAATCTATAATGCAGCCGTCTAGCTTTCGAATTTCATCCGTAAGCGGAATCGTTTCCCATTTCATTTCTGTCCTGTTAGGGCCACCAACAAGTAGATCGGCTTCTTTCGGCCTGCAATATAAAAATAATCATGTAAGAGTTTACCTGTTTAAACAAAACTAACATTGTCTCTTACTCTTTCACCCCTTTTGGAATTCTTAGACGAAAACTGCATAAGTGAATCTCATTTTCTATCCACTGAAAGATGTCGTGGTTGGTTCCACAGACGTAACCCTTTCGATATGAAACGTATTACTATACCATCAAGATATGAATATATTTGAAACTTACCTTCCTTCGCGGGAAGAAAATGAATGAGCGCATTGGATATTTGAAGCGCTCTTCGAATCCACTGTTCAAATAATTCTCGGTTTGATAAGCTTCAAAGTATTCGACTATGTCTAGGGTGAACGCCTCCTTTTGGTTGGACTCCTTGCTGTTTTTCAAAGCGTACAATCGTGGTTTCATGATTTCTTCCTATTCAGTGATATAAGAATAAGATTAAGAGTTGGATAATTATTTCACTGTAAATTAACTTACCTTGACAAAACCAATACGTTCGACAATGTTCATGTCTGTTAGGTCTAAGCCCTTGCACCGAATTGCATCCCGAATTACAAATGTCAACTTCTCCGGACTGTCTTCTCCACCGCTACATTTGTCATCAAATTTCGCTTTACATAAGTCACCGTCCAGGACAGTATCAGTGATGGATCGACCATCGAATGATACCATGTTGACGGCATGATCCTCATCTACGCGGAAGATGTGTTGCGTCATGTTTTCTAGAAACATTTCGCCGGAAGAGTCGACGTAAAGAAGGAAACGCGGTCCAGTTGGTTTAGGAGCCACGACATAGTTGCCGGACGTGAGATCGGAAATGTTTTCCGCCGATAGTGAAACGGGCCAATTTGCTGGGAAGAAGTCTACGGGTCCTTTAGAAAAGCGACCCAAACGCACCTGGAGTTCTCGCACTTGGTCGAAATCTGTCAACAGATGGATGCCTTCTACGTCTTGTCCATCATAAAATTTCGTATCCAGATCGATCCGTGTAAAAATACTCTTTGGCTTCCTAATCAAAAGAAAATCGACTACTAGAGAAGATGTTGTAGATTAAAAAAAAACACTATAACAAATGAAAATGTTACTATGTTTTTGCTTTTCAGCTCGAGTTTTATGGAAACATGCCTTTAGCACCAGTCACAAGGCCAATAACGTCATCGGAGACTGACATCAAATTACACAGAATTCCTTGCTACAGTAGCACATATCTCCTTTCAAAATACTAAAACTAACGACTGAACAAGTCTCTTATGTTGTATGAAACGAATCAAGTTATATGTGACACGGTGAAAACAATTAAACAAACAATTTACTTTAACGTTTGCGGGCGACAGTTTCTCGAATCGGGAATACGCCAATTGGTTGTTTGGCTGCGATTTGCCCATGGCCGCCTGCGTTCCATTTCCTAACGTTTCCAATCGTGAACTCAGAATAAAACGCAACTCTTACTTTATTAACTAACCTGGACTCAAGTTTACGCAACCTCTGAGTATAGTTTAAAGATAAGGTTGATTTGCAGTTCCCGATATTGGTCAGATGATTATCAATTAACACTTACTCCGTCCGAGTTCGAAATTCGACTGACCGTCGAACGCCTTCGCATCGGAAAGGAGACGCTTACAGCCACAAGAGACGAAGGCAAATGTCGACTAGTCGTTTGAAACGACATTGCATCACAGATATCAGAGTGGGAAAAACAAACCAAGGGCAAGCAAACATAATAATCTTTTTTTATGAATCGTTTAGCAGGTGCTGTGTAATGGTTCGTGGGAAAGCGTCTTTCAGAGTTTAAGATTCAGAGGGATGCTAGCAGAACTGTTTAGAGTCAGTCTCTTGGGACAAGACAGATGTTGAAAATGGCCGGTGGTAAGAACGCTTTACCACTCCCTTACATTATACCGATTACACACAGGCATCGGTGTGTGTGTCTCCTGCAACTCTCAGGCATCTGATAAATCTGGAACAAAAGGACTTTTGCAATGCCTTTCTGCGTTGTTTTCCCCAATGTTTAACGAAATCCTGATGGTGTCAAATCGTACGAGTATAATATCCGGTTTAATTTGTCTCGAATATGGCTCAAGTTCCAAACGAAGAGCTGTGTTGTGTCGCGGTGATGTAACAGCAACGTCATAGAAAATTCTTGAAGGAAATGCAACTTAAACTTTGTCCACCTTTTCTCCAGGCGTTTGCAAAGGGTAGGGTAAGATAAATAGTTTGAGCTCCCGATCTCCTCCGCCATTTCCCCTACTCTCTTGCGTTTTATGTACACTGAAGATAATGCAAATCTACTGGATATGAACTCAAATTTACGTAAATTCGTGACTCGTTGAAAGATAAGGCTGATAAGCAGATCCCGGTATTTGTCAGCTAATTATCAAGTAACACTCGATCGCTCCGAGTTTGAAATTCGACTGACCGTCGAGCGCCTTCGCATCGAAAATAAAATGCTAAAAGCCCCAAGAGACGAAGGCAAATGTCGACTAAACGTTTCAACCACATTGCGACACAAATATCACAGTGGGCAAAACAAACCAATGGGCAAATACAATAATCTTTTTACAGGATCGTTAAGCGGTTGCTGTGTTGGTTCGTGGGAAAGCGTCTTTCGCAGTTTAAGATTCAGAGGGATGCTAGAAAAACTGTTAACAGAAAGTCTCTTGGGACAAGACCCTGATGTGGAAGATGGCCGGTGGTATCGTGAGAATCCTTAACAATTCCCTTACAATATACCAATTGCACATGGAAAGCTGTGTGTGTTTTCTCCGTAGTGTCGATTAGCATGAAATAGCTGCAGAGATCTTCTTGCATCTTGTAATCGTTAAATGCTGATAGATGTCGTCGACCGGGAGGACAAGAAGTGCATAGCACTATACCTTCGTGTAAATTAAATCTAGAATTGTGAAAAAAAATGATGGTGAAAACGAGCCGCGTTCATCGGTGGCTATTGCAGGTGCGTGCGACGATCCGCTGCCGAGATTGGCGTGTATGTTTATAAATTTTTTTTTTTTTTTCTTGGAAAATGGAGCAGTGAGGCACTGGTTAATTACTTGACCCCCAGCTGACCTTCTTTCCTTCTTGTATTTTTTTATGTTTTTTATCATGACGGGTTGGGCACCGTTCGATGCGTTGGCTCACGCTGATTCCGGCAGTATGAATTTAAGCGCTAGCAACGGTACCGTTCGGGAGTTATGATTTTTTTTGTCCGTTCAGACCTATTCCCCGACTCCCAAAAGTGCCTGGCTCGTCTATCCCCTTGCGTCCAACCCCCATGGGATTTTTTCTATCAAAATATTTTTTCGGTCACCAATGATCACGAAACCGGTATCATTGGATCCGGTTTGTCGAGCTCGTTCCGATGGTGAAGGTCCCGCCGTGATCGGATACACCGTTCGGCCGCAAACGATTTTTAAAGCTCGAAAAATGATGATGGGCCTCTACCTGCCAATTCTAGGAATTCGACGTCAAAAACGCAACCGCGTTCGGAATTAATTTTCAAAAATTCATAGCGGCTAAACGGTGCGTCGGATCGCGAAAATTTTTCGACAGCTAAGATCGCGTGACTGCGTTCTATCCAGCGGTACCCGATGAGGAGCCGTGCGACCGCTCCTTCCGGTAGCTGACTCAGCCGGTTTCGGCATGTCTGATTTTCACGCGGATTTCACGGTCCAGCTGCTCCTGCCCGGCTTAATTTGTCATTTTCTCATTCGTAGTGCGATCCGAGTTGACGTACACAAGTTATTCACGGTCAAACATGGCGACAGTGCGCTAAAATTTCAGCGGAAAAAGGCCTGTTTCCTGGAATTTTATAAACGGTTCTTAGGAATTTTACCGCCTTTTTTCCGCCGAATTTCTCCGGAACCCGGTTTTGGTCTGGCTGCAGCTCCTTTCCCTCCTCTTCCCTCCCCCTTGTCCCTCCCCCTTGCCTCCCCCTTATATTTCCTCCTCTTTTTTTTTCCTCATGTATGCTTTTTTTTGTGCCCGTATTGTAAATTTTCGGGCATAAATCCGGTAATACCTTCGGTAATATTAAAATACTAAAGTATTTCAATATTTACACTCAGGGACAAGACGTGCATAGCACTATACCTTCGTGTAAATTAAATGTAGAATTGTGAAACAAAATGATGGTGAAAACGAGCCGCGTTCATCAGTGGCTATTGCAGGTGCGTTCGACGATCCGCTGCTGAGATTGGCGTGTATGTTTGTAAATTTTTCTTTCGTTTTCTTGGAAAATGGAGCAGTGAGGCGCTGGTTAATTACTTGACCTCAAGCTGACCTTCTTTCCTTCTTGTATTTTTTATATATTTTTAATCATGACGGGTTGGGCACCATTCGATGCGTTGGCTCACGCTGATTCTGGCAGTATGAATGTCAGCGCTAGCAACGGTACCGTTCGGGAGTTATGATTTATTTTGCCCGTTCACACCAATTCCCCGACTCCCACAAGTGCCTGGCTCGTCTGTCCCATTGCGTCCAACCCCCATGGGATTTTTTCTATCAAAATATTTTTTCGGTCACGAATGATCACGAAACCGGTATCATTGGATGCGGCTCGTCGAGCTCGTTCCGATGGTGAAGGTCCCGCCGTGATCGGATACACCGTTCGGCCGCAAACGATTTTTAAAGCTCGAAAAATGATGATGGGCCTCTACCTGCCAATTCTAGGAATTCGACGTCAAAAGCGCAGCCGCGTTCGGAATTAATTTTCAAAAATTCATAGCGGCTGAACGGTGCGTCAGATCGCGAAAATTTTTCGACAGCTTCCATCGCGTGATTGCGCTCTATCCAGCGGTACCCGATGAGGAGCCGTGCGACCGCTCCTTCCGGTAGCTGACTCGGCCGGTTTCGGCATGTCTGATTTTCACGCGGATTTCACGGTCCAGCTGCTCCTGCCCGGCTTAATATGTCATTTTCCCATTCGTAGGGCGATCCGATTTGACGTACAAAAGTTATTCACGGTCAAACATGGCGACAGTGCGCTAAAATTTCAGCGGAAAAAGGCCCGTTTCCCCGAATTTTATAAACGGTTCTTATGAATTTTGCCGCCTTTTTTCCGCCGAATTTCTCCGGAACCCGGTTTTGGTCTGGGTGCAGCTCCTTTCCCTCCTCGTCCCTCCCCCTTGTCCCTCCCCCTTGCCTCCCCCTTATCTTTCCTCCTCTTTTTTTTGTGCCCGTATTGTAAATTAATCGGGCATAAATCCGGTAATACCTTCGGTAATATTAAAATACTAAAGTATTTCAATATTTACACTCAGGGACAAGACGTGCATAGCACAATACCTTCGTGTAAATTAAATCTGGAATTGTGAAACAAAATGATGGTGAAAACGAGCCGCGTTCATTGGTGGCTGTTGAAGGTGCGTGCGACGATCCGCTGCCGAGATTGGCGTGCATGTTTGTAAACTTTTGTTTGGTTTTCTTGGAAAATGGAGCAGTTAGGCCCTGGTTCATTGCTTGACCCCTCGCTGACCTTCTTCCCTTCTTGTATTTTTAGATGTTTTTTAATCATGACGGGTTGGGCACCGTTCGATGCGTTGGCTCACGCTGATTCCGGCAGTATGAATGTCAGCGCTAGCAACGGTACCGTTCGGGAGTTATGATTTATTTTGCCCGTTCACACCAATTCCCCGACTCCCACAAGTGCCTGGCTCGTCTATCCCATTGCGTCCAACCCCCATGGGATTTTTTTCTATCCAAATATTTTTTCGGTCACGAATGATCACGAAACCGGTATCATTGGATGCGGCTCGTCGAGCTCGTTCCGATGGTGAAGGTCCCGCCGTGATCGGATACACCGTTCGGCCGCAAACGATTTTTAAAGCTCGAAAAATGATGATGGGCCTCTACCTGCCAATTCTAGGAATTCGACGTCAAAAGCGCAGCCGCGTTCGGAATTAATTTTCAAAAATTCATAGCGGCTGAACGGTGCGTCAGATCGCGAAAATTTTTCGACAGCTGAGATCGCGTGATTGCGCTCTATCCAGCGGTACCCGATGAGGAGCCGTGCGACCGCTCCTTCCGGTAGCTGACTCGGCCGGTTTCGGCATGTCCGATTTTCACGCGGATTTCACGGTCCAGCTGCTCCTGCCCGGCTTAATTTGTCATTTTCCCATTCGTAGGGCGATCCGAGTTCACGTACACAAGTTATTCACGGTCAAACATGGCGACAGTGCGCTAAAATTTCAGCGGAAAAAAGCCCGTTTCCCGGAATTTTGTAAACGGTTCTTATGAATTTTGCCGCCTTTTTTCCGCCGAATTTCTCCGGAACCCGGTTTTTGGTCTGGGTGCAGCTCCTTTCCCTCCTCGTCCCTCCCCCTTGTCCCTCCCCCTTGCCTCCCCCCTTATCTTTCCTCCTCTTTTTTTGTGCCCGTATTGTAAATTAATCGGGCATAAATCCGGTAATACCTTCGGTAATATTAAAATACTAAAGTATTTCAATATTTACACTCAGGGACAAGACGTGCATAGCACAATACCTTCGTGTAAATTAAATCTGGAATTGTGAAACAAAATGATGGTGAAAACGAGCCGCGTTCATCAGTGGCTATTGCAGGTGCGTTCGACGATCCGCTGCTGAGATTGGCGTGTATGTTTGTAAATTTTTCTTTCGTTTTCTTGGAAAATGGAGCAGTGAGGCGCTGGTTAATTACTTGACCCCAAGCTGACCTTCTTTCCTTCTTGTATTTTTTATATTTTTTAATCATGACGGGTTGGACACCGTTCGATGCGTTGGCTCACGCTGATTCCGTCAGTATGAATGTCAGTGCTAGCAACGGTACCGTTCGGGAGTTATGATTTATTTTGCTCGTTCACACCAATTCCCCGACTCCCACAAGTGCCTGGCTCGTCTATCCCATTGCGTCCAACCCCCATGTGATTTTTTCTATCAAAATATTTTTTCGGTCACGAATGATCACGAAACCGGTATCATTGGATGCGGCTCGTCGAGGTCGTTCCGATGGTGAAGGTCCCGCCGTGATCGGATACACCGTTCGGCCGCAGACGATTTTTAAAGCTCGAAAAATGATGATGGGCCTCTACCTGCCAATTCTAGGAATTCGACGTCAAAAGCGCAGCCGCGTTCGGAATTGATTTTCAAAAATTCATAGCGGCTGAACGGTGCGTCGGATCGCGAAAATTTTTCGACAGCTTCCATCGCGTGATTGCGCTCTATCCAGCGGTACCCGATGAGGAGCCGTGCGACCGCTCCTTCCGGTAGCTGACTCGGCCGGTTTCGGCATGTCTGATTTTCACGCGGATTTCACGGTCCAGCTGCTCCTGCCCGGCTTAATATGTCATTTTCCCATTCGTAGGGCGATCCGATTTGACGTACACAAGTTATTCACGGTCAAACATGGCGACAGTGCGCTAAAATTTCAGCGGAAAAAGGCCCGTTTCCCCGAATTTTATAAACGGTTCTTATGAATTTTGCCGCCTTTTTTCCGCCGAATTTCTCCGGAACCCGGTTTTGGTCTGGGTGCAGCTCCTTTCCCTCCTCGTCCCTCCCCCTTGTCCCTCCCCCTTGCCTCCCCCTTATCTTTCCTCCTCTTTTTTTTGTGCCCGTATTGTAAATTAATCGGGCATAAATCCGGTAATACCTTCGGTAATATTAAAATACTAAAGTATTTCAATATTTACACTCAGGGATAATTATATTCTTATATCATCATGTTCATCATGATCTCAAATTCATATATTATGTTTCCCTCGTACAAAACGTGTTTTAAATACTCTTTTTTACTTTTTCAGCTTTTTTGTTTTTTTAGATAAACTGACCTGAGAGTTTGGTACCTTTCAAACAGGCATAATTTAAATCTAATTAATTGTATCTGAGATTTTTTTACCAGATTTTTTTACTAACAGGGTTTGTACAACTTCAATCTGGATAAAAGTAGATTGAATTCTAATAGATTGAACTCCTTCTATATTTACTGCAGGAGCTCTCACTTTTTGCCGTAGTAAAACTGTTGGCAACTGGTCTTGTAAATCTGAACAGGGTAGAAGTTCTTTGGCGTCCTATAACAAATCACCTGCTTGAAGTCATCATTCACCCACTTAACCGCTTGAGAGAATGGGGAATAGATGTCATTACTACGTTAGTTAGATCAGTAATTCAATATGATTATTCTACCCCTTTAAAAGAAAACCAGGTAACTCTCCGAAACAGTTGGGCTATTTGTGTTTAGGCAGTTGAAGAATAGTGAACTCTATCCCTTATTAATTTTACAGAGATTGAAGACGTTGTTAATATCACCATTAAATGAGCTGTCTAGTACCAGTTTTGCAGACGTGCAGCAAAAGCAAGTTGATTGTGTGCTCCATTTGCTGCACAGCTCTGGTGACATAATCTCTTTTGGATGGCCCTTGTTTCTAAATATCATAGGAGCTATCAACAATTCTCAAGGGTAACAATCAAAGTATTTATCATGTTATACCAATTACTTTATCACATTGTTTTATTTTATTTAGTAAATTGTCTTTAAAGTAACTGAAACAATTTATATAGTTTATTGTGTGTTGTGGACAATAAACGATGCATTTTCATTTTCATAAATCAATTGTTTTTTACTTTAAATTTACTATTTTTTAATGCATGACAGCAATGGATAAAATTTTTATGACTCAATTTTTAATTTTTAATTTGAGCCACAATTAAAATACATTGTTTCTGTTTGCCTATCGTGTTTTGTCATGCTTAAGTCTAGAGAGATTGGATATTGGTTACCTGCACTGCCATAAAAGATTTCGATTTAGGTTTTAATTGTAGATTGCATTTATATTTGAATTAGGCGCGTAATTAAAATGGCCGCCATAATGGGTGTAAGGAAGGGGTTACTATTATTGTAATTTATAGTACCAAAACTATGGTTATCTAAGTAAAATTTTACACTAAAACATTTTGGAGGTGAGCAGAGTTCCTTCCACATCCGGGCACGCACCACTACACGGACAGTTCACACCTCTTCCTAACAAAAAGGCGGTCACTCAATCCGAGCATAAAAATGATGGTAGGGGAGAGTGGGGGCAATTTATACACTTTTGGGTTTTTTGTATTTCTTGAAAAAAAAACTAAAAAGTTCAATATAAAAATTATATAGAGTTGTAGCCTATTATCTCAGCTACTAAACGATATTTTTTGTTATGAGAAAAGATTAATTTTAATAGTAGTAAATTGTAAAAAACTGAGGTCGCTTCGAGTATTTCAATTGCCATGGTAGCAGGGCAATTGAAACGGTGTGTCGACGCAATTGCAACGTGGGTTTTCCCATAAGGAAGCTTCTTCATACCCACATAAAATGAAAATCACGATATCTCAGCAGCCACAACTGCTAGTGTGATCAAATTTTACCATTAGGTACATTGCGATATATAGATTTTTAAAATATGCTTAAAGTAGATCGTAATTTAGTTTAAAATATTTAAATAATTAAATTTAAAAAAAACCATTAAGCAACATGCTTTTTAAAATAAATTCCAAACAGCGAATACAAGTATTATAGTTGTGTTAACATGATGATTTACATTTGTTTAAATGAATTACGTCAAATACTTGCAAAAAAAATGCAACCACTCGCAGACAGGGAATATAAACAAAGTGTTTCAACTTTCAATTGCCCTGCAATAGGGTCATCGTTACATCTAATTATTTAAAATTATTTAAGAGTGCAGGGAAAAATTAAATGAAATTAAATTGTAGAAAAATGAATTGCAAATCATCTGAAACTAATTTTATTACTAAAACGCAGCGTTTTAGGGGTTAAAACAAAAAAATTGAAAACGCAAATTTAACAGACGGAGAACAAAAAACAGTTTTTTCGAGATATCTTAAAAAGTTTTGAATAAAAAAACTCGTAAATTTTTCTAAACTTGTAAACCCCCTCATTCTATTAACCCTAATTTTTCCAAGAAAATTCCTCTTATACGGCGAGAGAAACAATTTTTGTTTCAATTGCCCTGTGTCTCAATTGCCCCCACTCTCCTCTACTTCCATCACCCTCTTCCACACAAAAATACACACTACAACATTTACACTGCTCATATGGAAAAAAAGCTTTGTGCGACTGCGTACGCCGGTGCGGAAGGTCTTCGTTGTACAGAAGACCAGTTGCTGCAACAGCAGCACAGCACTCATCCCCTAAATCAAATAAATCAAATCATCATGATTTCATATTCATACATCATGCTTCCCTAGTACAAAACGTGTTTTAAATACTCTTTCCGAGTCTTTAGTCTCTTCCGATCCGAGTTGAACTCGGATCACAAGGTGCCCCGAACACCAAGTGACGCCTTATCCAACTCACCCATCCGCCCCAGAATCTATAAATTCCATCGTTCTCTTCACGAGCAGTCGGCCCTTTTCTAAAAGTAATATTTTTTTTATACGTGTAGGTGCCACTGGCCATGGCTTGTTGCCACTGGTTACAGTTTACGGGCCGCCATAGTAGGGGCCCTTACACACCGTTAAAAGTAATATTCTTGTTCATTTTAAATGACAGCAGGCCGCCATTAAAAACGAAAATGACAACAAACGAAAAAAACAAACAATTGCCGATTCAAATGCGACGGCGGCTGCTGAGATTTCGGGGGTAGGGACTAGGGGCCTACCCACCACTGCGTGGCTTGAAAGAATGGTCACATGACCATCCCACTGAGCCAATGAAAACCCTGGAAATGGTGCCGTTTTCTGGTACGGACCTCTCCGTACGTACGTGGAGACCATGTTGTTTGTTAGATGGAATAGGGCTCGGCCCCACGACGATCGGGTACGATTTTGGTCGAACCGCGCGGTTCCTTTTTTAAAAAAGGCAGACCGGTGCGGTTCGGTTTATCAATTTTTGGGAACCGATCGCACCGCGGTTTCCGCGGTTTTACCGCAGTTTGTTGGGTCACACCGCGGTTCTTACGGGTCACACCACGGTTTTTCCTAAAACCGCGGCAGTTTGCACAAGTTTACACAAGTTTTACACAGTTTATACAACAGTATAAGTCGTAAATTATGTAAATAACCAGTTGTATTTTTGCCCACATCATTACAACAATTTTCTGAATCATCGTTCGTCAATGTTTTCAATATCGAATTCAGTCAGATTGTGGGAACGTGAATCAATTTCGTTGATCAAACCGGCTTTAAACCAGAAGCGCAGGCAGATGAGGGCTTCAACAGTCTCGGGATTAAGGCTCATCCTAGCAATTCCAAAATAATCTTTTCCAGTGCTGAACGCCCTCTCACTGCCTGCACTAGTGGCTGGAATAGCCTACTTAACATATCTCTAGCCATGTTTGATAATTTAGGCCATTACAGCAATGCCTGACAGCCTGACCTGGCTCAATTAAGTCAATTAGTCAAAGTTTGAAGTTCAACTCAGGTCCCACCTGGCAACCATTGGTGCCACTTTACGCTCAACGCGATTTGATTGGTTGATTAGAAATTTCCGTCAAATTAAAAAAAAAAAATCAAAATGGTGGCGGTTCGCACCGGTTTGACCGAATTCCAAACCGAGAACCGCACCGAAGTAAAACACGGCTAAACCGAACCGACGGTTTGGTGATTTTTGGCTGGCAAACCGCGGTTCGCCCCGATCGAAAACGATCGGGGCCGAGCCCTAGATGGATCTCCTAAGGCTTCTTAAACGTTTTAGCTGGGAATTCTTAAAGTTCTGAATGATGATGGAGAACCTGTCGAGCAATGCGATTAAAGATAATTTGAGATTAATTGACTGTTAGTGCCTATTTAAGTTCTTTCTTTTTTTTGTCCAAACTGCAAAATTGCCAGGATTTTAGGTGATGAACCGCTGGGGATGCGCGCGTGTAGCAACCACGGCGCCACCACGGCCTCCGCCACTTCAGCTGGCCACTTTACCTTGGAGTCTACCCTATCGCTTCGTCGCACACACTTACTGACGACTGACGAGAGTGAAGAAACACAGATTGAAAGAAATATAAACATTTTTTATTGTTTTTTAATGAATACGATTCAAACCGCTTTACCAACGCCAAAAACTGTTTTAAAAAAAGGCGCAAAAAGAGGAAAAAAAATATGAATAGAATGAATTCATTTTCCCATCTCCTAGTCCCCTCCCAAAAAAAAATTAAAAAAGAAAACCAGAGTATAGGCGTGTAATTTGTTTTTTTTTTTATTTATACACCTACATGGTGCCTGTACTGTTTTTGTTGCTTTTCTTTCCTTTTTTCTTATTCTGGTCTTATTTATTTTATTTTAAAGTGTAATTTTCTCATAAGTGGAGCGAGCACACCATTTCGCTCAGTTTTACGATACTCATTATTTTTTCTGGTTTTGGTTGCGCCTTTTATCATGTTTTTTAATTTTTTCCCCTTTTTATATTTAGTGCCTAAACCAGCGTAAGTAGACTGGTTGCCATGTCATCACTCAAGTCCGACCACGGACCCACCGTACTCATTTGGGTGCTCTATACTCTCCACATCATTACCTGTATCTCTATAAATATATAATGGATAGAGACTTAGAAGAGGCGTGAGTCAAATAGTGGGCACGCAAGCAGGTTGCTTGGTTGCCAGCCTTTTTATTTTTCCATATATTCATCGCTTGTAAATACACCTGCGCTTTGGAGCAGATCCTCTTCTTTTATCTAGCTGTTTCCGCTTTTTTCGCCAGACTCTATTGTTCTGCTTCACACAATGTGTTTCGTGTCTCTTGGCGAGTCTTTTCAACTCAATTCACATGGGAACATTAATTTGTTTGTCTTTCATTTTTCCTTCTTTTAGTCTCTTGACCGCCAAAGGTTTTCAGTATGGCAAGCCAAATGTATGGAAAGCCAAACGTACCGACCAAATCAAATGATGATCCGCGCGCGACCGTAATGATAATTTTCGAATCGATGATACACTTTTGAACTTGATGATATCTCTGTCGCCTAAGGGGTGTCTGCAGCTCACAGAAAGGAATCCTGCTAGCTCTACGCCAGAACACCACCGCTATTGTTTTGTGGAGCCGTCAAGCAGAACGAAGCCGGCAGCAATATACTAGTCCAAAAGCGTGAAATAAAGTTCTTGTTTTGTCAACTTGTTTTGTCAAAATGAAATTTTATTTTTTCCAATAATAGAATGATAACAACCCATAGCGGTGGACATTATACATATTATATAACGTTATACATTATACAAGAGTAATATTTAAGAGAGATTTTCCAAACAGGGAGAATTCGGAACAGAATAAATGCGTTTTTCAATGAGGTAACAACAAAAATAAAATGAAAGCAGGAACCATATTTTTGAACCGTGGTCATGTCAAGTGCGATTCTAGGTAGCGTCTCCTCCATAATTGAACGACTCGATTAAAGACAAAATCCGCATAAACATAGGTGAATCACTGACGTAGAGGTAAGGAAACCAGCCATCGGAGGAAGGTGACGGAAGAATACACAAGTTTTCCTTACCTCAACGTCAGCGACCCTACAAGGTAGTAGGGTCGGTTACAAGGAATTTTGTAGCACATTCCTCAGTCCTTGCTGATAAAACTAAGACGGTAGAGACTCCAAGCACACGAATAGATAGCTCATTGGGCGGTTCCTTCTATTCCACGACTGAACTTCAATTTTGCACTCGAGTCATCACGTAACCTCCACTTCCATTCAGCCCCATCAAACTATACACTTGTAAGAAAGCTCTTTTCCTTTGGTGATCCAATTGAATCCAGAAGCGAACCCATAAATAGAATTTCCATTAAAGCGCGTTTGGAACTCCCATTCGAAGTAGCCTATACACACTCATCTCGAATCACATTCTTCCGGCTGCTTTCAATAGCAAGTCGAGATGTTGGCAAGCACTTTTAACGAATATAAGTGAAATACCAACACTCTCTTAATTTGCTCACAAGCTTGCAGGAATAAAACGATAAAAATATACACAAGCAAATGAAAGTGCTTACGCCGATAACGAATGTCTCCATTTATGGGATGATTGGGCTGACTGGAAGTGAAGGTTGCATGATGGCTCGAATGCAAAATTTAAATTTAGATATGGGGATAAAAGAAAGGCTTCAATGAGTTACCTATAGTCGTGTACTTAGAGTCTCTACAGTCTCAGTTTTATCATCATGGACTAAGAAATATGCTGCAAAGTTTTTGAAATGTAATTTCTTAGAGGATCTACGCACATGGCTGTGATGATGGCAAGATTGCATCAAGAAAAATAACTTAAACCTGCCAATAAGTGACTAGTACAATTTGTACTGAGAAAACTAAATCAGTCGAAGCTTCAGCCATGCTGTAGTTGCTCTGGTGTGTCAAAGTTAGGCAAAGTAAACTATGAGCAAATTCGGCGTTAACTATCCATAAATCATTTGAATCTACCAACCATTATCTTCCCAAGCTTTTAGGGTTCAAAATTGCATTGCTGTAAATTTTATCCCTGCCCTGCGATAGCTCGTCTGACAACATTATTACAAGATTTAGACAGAACAAATTATTGAAACGAATCAAAAATAGCGTAGTGTCCAGTCTTCACGAGTAACTGAATCAGTAGAGGCACCAGATATGCTGTAGTTAGCCAAGCATTAAATTGTTTTTCTTAATCCCAGACTGGATAACAACTTTGTATCCCAGCCATTTGCATTCTTCACTTCCCTTCGGACTATCAAACCCTAGATTAGAATGGCCGCTTTTCTACTGTAATAATTCAATGGAATCAATTGGCGCACCAATAACTATAGTTCCACACGCGTGGTAATGGAAAATTCTATTTATGAGTTTGCCACTGGGTTTCATTAGATCACCATGGAGGAAGAGATTGGCTTACAAGTGTTAGCTTTTGATTGGGCTGATTGGAAGTGAAGACTGCGTGATGGCTCGAATGCAAAATTTGAATCAGTCATGGTGGAAAGGAAACGCTTCAATGAGCTACCTAATCGTGTATTTGGGGTCTCTACAGTCTTCATTTTATCATCATGGACTGAGAAATGTGCTACAAAAATCCTGAAATGTGATTCTTAGAGGATCTAGTTCATATGGCTGTGATGATGACAAGATTGTATCATGGAAAATAACTAAAACCTGCCAATAAGTGAATAGTACAATTTGTACTGAGAAAACTGAGTCAGTTGAAGCTTAAGCCATGCTTTAGTTGGGCATTTAACTGTTGTTCCCATTCTCCAAATGGAAAAAAAATTGTGCTCAAGCCCTCCGCTCTAATTATCTAACCCTAGGCTGGTAAGGATGTTTTTCTCCCGTGGTATTTCACCGGAATCAACTAACGTACCCATAAAGGGAGACATTCGTTATCGGTGTATGCGCTTTCTTTCGCGTAGACAATCAATCCGAATCACATTCTTCTGGCTGCTGTAAGCAGGTGTCGAGATGCTGGCAAGCACTTTTAACGAATATAAGTGCAATACCATCACTCTCTCCACGTGACAACAACCTTGAAAGAATAAGGAGAGTGTATACGTGAATGTAAGCGCTTACGTTGATAACGAAGGTCTCTATTTACGGATAATATGCAAGTCGTTTCCAATGAATTACCACAGGTGAAAGGCGTCCTTACCCGACTAAAGTTTGATAATCAAAGTGAAGGGCTTGAATAAAAAATTTTATCCAGTTGGGGAATAGGAACAATAGTTGAATGCCTAACTACAGCATGGCTGAAGCCTCGACTAACTAAGTTTTCTCAGTAAAAATGGCACTACTTTCTTATTGGTAAATACCTGCCAATAAGTGAATAGTACAATTTGTACTGAGAAAACTGAGTCAGTTGAGGCTTAAGCCATGCTGTAGTTGGGCATTTAACTGTTGTTCCCATTCTCCAAATGGAAAAAAAATTGTGCTCAAGCCCCCCGCTCTAATTATCTAACCCTAGGCTGGTAAGGATGTTTTTCTCCCGTGGTATTTCACCGGAATCAACTAACGTACCCATAAAGGGAGACATTCGTTATCGGTGTATACGCTTTCTTTCGCGTATACAATCAATCCGAATCACATTCTTCTGGCTGCTGTAAGCAAGTGTCGAGATGCTGGCAAGCACTTTTAACGAATATAAGTGCAATACCATCACTCTCTCCACGTGACAACAACCTTGAAAGAATAAGGACGAATTAGAGTGTATACGCGAATGTAAACGCTTACGTTGACAACGAAGGTCTCTATTTACGGGTATGCAAGTCGTTTCCAATGAATTACCACAGGTGAAAGGCGTCCTTACAAGTCTAAAGTTTGATAATCAAAGTAAAGGGCTTGAATACAAAAATTTTATCCAGTTGGGGAATTGGAACAATAGTTGAATGCCTAACTACAGCATGGCTGAAGCCTCGACTGACTTAGTTTTCTCAGTACAAATTGTACTACTCACTTATTGGCAGGTTTTAGTTATTTTCCATGATACAATATTGTCATCATCACAGCCGTATGAACTAGATCCTCTAAGGAATCACATTTCAGGAACTTTGTAGCACATTTCTCAGTCCATGATGATAAAATGAAGACTGTAGAGACCCCAAATACACGATTAGGTAGCTCATTGAAGCGTTTCCTTTCCACCATGACTGATTCAAATTTTGTATTCGAGCCATCACGCAGTCTTCACTTCCATTCAGCCCAATCAAAAGCTAAGACTTGTAAGCCAATCTCTTCCTCCATGGTGATCTAATGAAACCCAGTGGCGAACTCATAAATAGAATTTTCCATTACCATGCGTGTGGAACTATAGTTATGGGTGCGCCAATCGATTCCATTGAATTATTACAGTAGAAAAGCGGCCTTTGTAATCTAGGGTTTGATAGTCCGAAGGAAAGTGAAGAATAAAAATGGCTGGGATACAAAGTTGTTATCCAGTCTGGGATTAGGAAAAACAATTTGATGCTTGGCTAACTACAGCATTATCTGGTGCCTCTTCAGATTCAGTTACTCGTGAAGACTGGACACTACGCTATTTTTGGTTCGTTTCAATAATTTCTTCTGTCTAAATCTTGTAATAATGTTGTAAGATGAGTGATCGCAGGGCAGGGATAAAATTTACAGCAATGCAATTTTGAACCCTCAAAGCTTGGGAAGATAATGGTTGGTAGATTCAAATGCTTTATGGCTATAGTTAACGCCGAACTTGCTCATAGTTTACTTTGCCTAACTTTGACACACCAGAGCAATCGTATAACAGTATGAAAATCCATTTTATTATGGCGTTTTAAAGTCGGGTGATGTTCTTTGACTTCTGAATTGTGTCTTTAGCACGCGTTCTTGCTGGTTTTCACGCCTGTTTGATTCAAATTTGGATGAGTCAAGTTTTGTATCGGAATCACGAAGGTTATTCTCATTTCCCCTTCCAACACAAACTTCACAGTTTAGTGTCTTTATTGCATTTCCTGATCGTCTAAGTTTTCACGTGGTAGGTTTTTGTCTTAGAACACCATAAATTCACAGTTTAGTGTCTTCATTAGAAGTCTTGATTCATCGCTGAAACACGTTGGTCTTCAGTTTCCCCCTTGATCATTAACTTCGCAGTTAATAAGCGTCTTCATTGGAAGTTTTACTCACTTCAGTTTTCTAAATGTTGAATCAGGTAGGTTTTCAATTTTTCCTTTGAACATCAACTTTCCAGTTGATTGTCCTCATCGGATTTCCTCGATTTTCTCAACGCTCAATCACGTAGATTTTCAGTTTGCCCTTTGAACACTTTAACTTCACAGTTTAGGCCCTTCATTGGATTTCCTGAACGCCTCAGTTTTCATGGCACTGAATCACGTAGGGTTTCGGTTTGTCTACGAACACCATAAATTCACAGTTTAGTGTCTTCATTAGAAGTCTTGATTGCCTCGGTGTTTTCATCGCTGAATCACGTAGGTTTCCGATTTTGCCTTTAGACACGAACTTCACAATATAAACTCTTCGTTGGTAAATAAAAGCTTTCCAAAATGTCATTTATCATTTGCTTCATCTTCTTGTTTGGTTGTCCAGTTTTCTTGAATATTTCAGCCATTATTGAAATTCGTTCTAGAATCAGCTGGATTGCTGCCATAAGGTTCATGATTTCATTCCTGATCTACTTACTCACGTTTGTTTCTTCCTGATTAAGTTTAGGGTTTACCGGCGGTACTGGATCCCAAACTTGTCTACAAATTAGACTGACTGTCTTCTGTGTATTTGTGGGACCTTTTTTGCATTCTTTGTTTGCTCATCAGTTTCTCGTTTTGCAATATTGAATCGATTCAAACAGAGAATTAAAGTCAATTCGTAATAAGTGAAACCAATTGACCCCAATTAATGCGATGGAATTGGTACACTTCCTACGAGGAAAAACGTTCAGTGGCAGGACGCATTTTTGGCCGGAATACTCCACGTTGACAAAGCATTTTCCTTTCACCCCTGTTTTTCGTCCGTTGGGAGTGATATAAACAAATTTAATTTTTTCTAGCTTTGGTTTTCCTAAAGCTTTCCATACACTCCGACCGATAGCAGATATTCCGGTGCCACTATCTACAATCATTTCTATGCCCACACCTTCCACATTTACTTTGATGGTAAAATTTGGACTGTTGCATAACGTTTTTGATTCCAATGCTAACTTCTTCATACTTTCAGTTTCTTCTCGAAAATCTACACTGAATGGATTTATAACCTTGTTCCAGTCCACGTTTAGACTAGAGAGCCAGCATCGCCCCATGACATTTGGCCATTCATATTTCGAAACGTTTGCTACTACCAGTAGCAAACGAGACATCCATTGGCCGTATTGCACATCAGCCATAAATGTGCCCATTAGCATGGTTGTATGGATACTAAAGGGGCCTATCACACCGAATTTGATAGGCTCCAAGCTAGGTTTCCCCAATTCCTTCCATTCATCTCTGGTTACAAATGAATGGTGAATACCAGAATGCATTTCCATAAGGAGGTCTACTCCATTAATCTTAAATACGAAAGATGGTCTTTTTTTTAAGATAATGGCTTCTGTTTGATTAAAATTTAACATTGCGGGAACATTCTCTTTTCTGTCAAGTTTATCCTCTGGAATGAGTATAGGATCCCAAATATGTTCACATAGTTGACACCTTTCTTTTGGATCTGGAAAAGGGGTTTTTTTATTAACTTCTCGTTTCTTTGCTTGCCGAATATCACTTCGTGTTTTGCAGTACTGAATCGTTCCAAAGATGGAATTTAAATCGAGGGGTAAAGCTTGAAACCAATCAACTCCAATTACCGCAAGAGAATTGTCGTGCTTATTTCGCTCTAGTACAACCACTGGTAAGAGTCGCCTATGACCAGAATACTTGACGTCAACTAGACATTCTCCTTTGCTGGATTTGTAAAATTTTATGTGGGATAGTAGCTTAGGCTTTCCTAATTTTTCCCATACATCTTGACTGATATAAGATCGCATACACCAACTGTTTACTTCCATCTGGATTGGTGCACTATTCATACTAACGTTGATCCGATATGATTGGCTATTACAAGACGATTTCAATTCCTGAGTCAATTTCCTTTGAGCTTCAGTTTCTTCTCGGAGATATGTACTTTCCGGATTGAAATATCTATTCCAATCCAAGTTTATCGAACACAGCCATCTTCGTCCTAGCAAATGGCTATTAAAAAATAAAGTATGAGATTTGGAATATGAATTCGAGCCTCTTGTCACCAGCAGCGGTAGTTTAAACGTGTTTTTGCCGTACTGTACGTCAGCAATAAATTGTCCCTTAAACCTCAAGACACTGCCTTCAAGGAGACCCACGTATAAGTTTTTGCAACGCTCTAGTTTTGGTTTCCCCATCATCGTCCAAATACGCTTGCTAATAAATGATTCAGGAGAGCCGGAATCAACGAACATGTCCACTGGTAATCCATTGATCTTCAATCGTATTTCGTATGGAAATAGGTTTGGGTATGAGTCGTATCGGTAGTTGGGGTTGGCTGGTGGCTCTTGAAACTCCCTATCAACTTTTGTCTCAGACAGATTTCCATACAGGTTTTCAAGTTTTAATGACGCACTGTTGTTTGCACTCTCCAAATGCTTTGTTAAAAGTTTGTTTTGTTCAACAATCGTTGGACTAGCGATCACCGTATCCATAATCACTTCTGGTGCTGGTAATTTTGGGTCGTTCATTTCTAGATTTTCATCATTACGAGAAGTAGTCCGGTGTTTAATGAACTTGGTGGGCTTCCACCATTTTTTCTTCTTCTGTACATCTCGCTGATGTCTGGTATCGTCAGAAATAGTTTTCGTTTTCTTGGTTTTGGATGAAAAAATTTTCCACCATTTTTTCTTCTTCTGTCCATCTCGCTGCTGTCTGGTATCACCAGAAATAGTTTTCGTTATCTTGGTTTTGGATGAAAAAATAAACCACCACTTTTTTCCCTCCGTTCTAGTAGGCTTTTCATTTTCAATATCAGCGACAGCATCTGGGTTGTTGTTTCCGTTTTCTCTGGTATTTTCTGGTGGCTTTGGTGTGCATGTTTCTGGTCCGGCCTTGTGAGATAGCTCCTCTGGTGTCTCTAAGCCATCTTCGGTGTCGTTAAAAACAGGTTTAACTTCCACCTTTTTGAGTGAACTTAATTTCCACCATCTTTTTTCTTTTATTTTGGTGGCGTCTTGGTTGGGAGCATCATTGGCAACGTCTGTCTTGTTTTCTCTGGTTTTTTCTGGTGGCTTTGGTGTGCATGTTTCTGGTCCGGCCTTGTGAGATAGCTCCTCTGGTGTCTCTAAGACATCTTCGATGTCGTTAAAAACAGGTTTAACTTCCACCTTTTTGGATGAACTTAATTTCCACCATCTTTTTTCTTTTATTTTGGTGGCGTCTTGGTTGGGAGCATCATTGGCAACGTCTGTCTTGTTTTCTCTGGTTTTTTCTGGTGGCTTTGGTGTGCATGTTTCTGGTCCGGCCTTGTGAGATAGCTCCTCTGGTGTCTCTAAGACATCTTCGATGTCGTTAAAAACAGGTTTAACTTCCACCTTTTTGGATGAACTTAATTTCCACCATCTTTTTTCTTTTATTTTGGTGGCGTCTTGGTTTGCAGCGTCATTGGCAACAACAGTCTTGTTTTGGGTTTCGGTAGCTAGGAAATGGGCCGTTAGAGGCATTCTCTATAAACTTGTAAGATCGAAAGTGGGCGGTAAACGGAAACGAAAGCTTATATACGTACGTTCCGGAATGGAAATGGCTGCAAATTCAAATGCAAGAATTTCAACTGTTATTTTTGCGTGGGTTTGAAAAGTTGTATAATTATTCATAGAAACTCATGTCTGCTTTTTTTCACACCTATTTCATTATAAATGAACAATATTCATAACGTCATTTAATTTGAAAAATGATGGTTTTAAATCTGACTTTGTTCGCTTGAACACCTTTCTTACTCGGACTCTGACGAAGCATTGTGCGGAATAATAAGGTAAAAACTGTTTTATAAGGTTCTCGGAAAAAAAATTCTTTTTGGCATTCCCGTACGCTTGGTGGCGCTGTCTAATTCTACTTTACGTAGACCGCCTTTGGCCAAACAGGTAATTTTAGGTTGCTGGAACCTGCCATACTTCGTCTGCTTGACAGACAGTAGCATCGCTTTGCAGCATAGCCTTCTATAGGAACGGCCAGGAAGCTGGCTATCTCCCTGTAGAAAAAAAGTTTGTCATCCTCCCACCGACCCACAGCCGCCTCTGGCTCTTTGTCCCTAGCGACGCCCTAGCAAAGTAAGCATGTCCTTTCCGCTTTCCACATTTTTTTTCCCAATTTTTCCATTTTTCACTGGTTGAGAGCATGCTCAGCCATATCTTGTTCAAGGGTGCAAGGGTCAGTGCCGGTCAATGCATAGGTCAGGGATAATTATTAAGAATGAGGAAAAAGTGCTGTGTAATTAATTGTTTGAATAAAAATTACGGAAAAGGAGTTTTAAACCAAAAAGTGAATTACCACACTTTCCCAAAAGATGAAAACAGAATCGAAAAATGGATAAAACATTTACACAGCAGTGTCGAAAATGGATCTTCAGCATACAGCCTCCTAAAATTCAGTGATTACACTGTTATTAGTAGTGATCATTTCGAAGAAAACTGTTTTTCTTTTTCAGTTACTGGAAATACCAAAATATTGAAGAAATCTGCTGTTCCAACGTTGTTCAGCAAGGTATAACATAGTTAAGCAGATTTTGCTTCAGTCGATAACATGATTATATATTTTTTTAAAGGTGGCAGTCATTCAGGCAAATGAACAGATTAATATGGGCCAGGATAAAATGCGGACGCGGACCGCGGACTGCGGACAGGAGAAACTGCGGACTTTCACCTGCGGACTGGCCCAAAATTTTTGACAGCAGTCCGCAGTTTCTCCACAGGGTAGCTGTCCGCAGTCCGCGTATTATACGGGCCTATGTGGATACAGCATCCACATGTCTATGCGTTGGTAAGGCAGAAAATTGGTAAGTAAAGTCTTCATTTCATAATAGTATTTAACATTAAAATTTTATAATATATATAGCAGCAAAATTTGACTTTTTTTTACAGGCATTGAATTTACTCTAGTCAAGACAGATCAACCTAGTTTTTGTCATGCATTGGCTGTTGTTCGATAACTCTTGCTTTTTAAAAATATGTATGCATTCAACAATTCCAATGAATAAAAATAAAAATGCGCACAGCTCTTAGCAGCTGACTATTTTATTTTTTTTTCCTACAGGCCAAATCCATTATATTTTATTTTATTTTATGCACAACTAAGAATTTGAATTAGACCACCGTAGCGCACTTAAATCGTCCTTCAGAAGGCGGCAATGTGGTACCAAACTTTGCAAAGAATGGTACCACAAGAAATGTCTTCCAAAAGAACAGCATTATGCCTTTCAGGAGTTTTTAAAAACCCCTTGGATACCCCAAATCCTTTTAAGTTTATTACATGTTTTATTTGAATTGTTGTGCCAAGAATTTACCTAGTTAAGAAGTAACCATGTTATATAAACTGTCCTTTACTTTCATATTTTGAATAATGCATATGTTGACTTTTAAATACTATTTTTAGTTTGAAATTTAATATCAGATATGAGCATGGAGTCCGCAGATACCAGTCCGCAGTTAATCCTGTCCGGTCCGCACTTTCAATCGCTCCATGTACGAAACGGTCCGCATTTTATCCCTAAGTCCACGAAAAATCTGTCAAAAAATTTTGGGCCAGTCCGCAGGTGAAAGTCCGCAGTTTCTCCTGTCCGCAGTCCGCGGTCCGCGTCCGCATTTTATCCTGGCCCGATTAATATGCCAAATAAAAGAATTCTGATGATGCACAACGGTAATGCTTCAACTCAACCAATTCACAGTTCTATCAATTCAACTCAAGATGCAGTAAGTTACATAGCCAAATTAGTTCACCGAATAAATAAGAAGGAAGATTTGGCATTTGCATCACAGTTCTTATTTCCCTCTTGTTCAATAATTTTTCTAACACACGTAATACATTTTCTCATTCGCGGATCTTCTTTCAATAATTCAATATTCTCTTCGCCAACTAACGTGGTTATCTTATTCACAGATTTTTGCAAACTGCTTGCCATTTTGCGAAGTTTTTTCATCACATACTGGTAACGTTGCAACTTATTTCCGTAAAAGGGACTTCCATTTTGCTTTCTGTAAATCTTTTTGGATGAACTAGCTTTCGCAGTAACCTCATTTTCAAGAGAACTCTGTAATGGTATATTAATCTTAATCATATTAATCTGTTCATTTGCCTGAATGACTGCCACCTTTAAAAAAATATATAATCATGTTATCGACTGAAGCAAAATCTGCTTAACTATGTTATACCTTTTTGAACAACGTTGGAACAGCAGATTTCTTCAATATTTTGGTATTTCCAGTAACTGAAAAAGAAAAACAGTTTTCTTCGAAATGATCACTACTAATAACAGTGTAATCACTGAATTTTAGGAGGCTGTATGCTGAAGATCCATTTTCGACACTGCTGTGTAAATGTTTTATCCATTTTTCGATTCTGTTTTCATCTTTTGGGAAAGTGTGGTAAGTCACTTTTTGGTTTAAAACTCCTTTTCCGTAATTTTTATTCAAACAATTAATTACACAGCACTTTTTCCTCATTCTTAATAATTATCCCTGACCTATGCATTGACCGGCACTGACCCTTGCACCCTTGAACAAGATATGGCTGAGCATGCTCTCAACCAGTGAAAAATGGAAAAATTGGGAAAGAAAGAGGGAGGAAAGCGGAAAGGACACGCTTTCGTTGCTAGGGCGTCGCTAGGGACAAAGAGCCAGAGGCGGCTGTGGGTCGGTGGGAGGATGACAAACTTTTTTTCTACAGGGAGATAGCCAGCTTCCTGGCCGTTCCTATAGAAGGCTATGCTTTGCAGTCATGGCAGTCTCGACGAAAACACGTGGTAAAAGCCTAAACGACCCTAAACTACAAATTAAAAATGCTGGTAAAAAGATGACGCCAGAAGTTTATTTTGCAAAAAAGTTAGCATCAAACGAAAAAAAAATTCGTGACCGGTCACTTAAGAAATTAAGAAGATGGATCGCAGCGCGATCGACAGTCCCAGATGGTATTTTGATAGAGGCATTCAGTAAAATAATTTTAAACTAAAAACCGAAAACTTGTAGCTTTTACCGATGACGAACTCATGAAATTATGGAAAGGGCTGTTCTACTGTATGTGGATGTCAGACAAACCTTTGATACAAGAGGATCTAGCTGAGACCATTTCAGGGCTTGTCCATTCTATTGTTGATCGCATGACAGGGCTAAAGTTCATTGCCACTGCCCTCAAAACAATGGCTCGTGATTGGTCTGGCATTGACACCTGGAGAATGGATAAATTTTTGATGGTTTGTGATTTTTGATAACCATCGTCTTAATTGCTGATGTTGCTCTAACATTTTTATTCAGTTTGTGAGAAGGATTATTCGGCACAGTTTAGAATATCTAGCACAAGGAGATTGGAAGAAAGAAGAAGTAGATGCCTATTCTAAAATGCTATCGGAAGTCATCATCAATGCAAATGAAAGCACAGCTGCATTAAATGTCACCATTGGCCTTCAGCTTCATGTAACAAACTTATTTCCTGAAGAGTTAGCCAAGGTAATTGTAGTCGGGAATAGTGTATGCAAAAATGGTGTGAATGATTTCCAAATCTGTCTAGGCGGGAGGAGAAGGGTTAAGTTCTTCAACTATTTCAAAGATGTTTGAACCATTTGCCAAATGCCTTGCCACCAGTAATGACTACAGATTGAAGAAGGATGTCCACCAACATGTTTTCACTTACTTGATCAAGCAAAGTGATGAAGCGTTGGAGTATGAAGAACTTGGTCTTGATAAACAAGCCATCATCTCCATGAGTGATGCTAAAGCTAATAGGAAAAAAGAAAAGAAATTTAAAAAAAAAACAAACTTTCATTTGTTGTTCAAAATGAGCAAAATGAAAAAACTGAAGAGGAGATAAATCCACCTTCTGACATAGATGAAGGTGCAGCTGATGGTGAAAGTGAAGACGACATGGAGATGGAGGAATCAAATTTTGATTGGGGTGCTAAGGATCCAAGAGCTGGTGGTGTTGATGCTATTATTCCTCAGATCAAACCAGACTTTAATCAAATAGCCGACATGCTTTTCCAAATGGCATCGGAGAAGTCCGTACGTGCTAAGAATCGAAAATCCATTTACGATATTGTTAAGAAGTTTGTAAAACTTTTATTTTTTTTCTTTGTAGCAAATTACTTAGACTATTGGTTTCTGTTATAGATTTCGTGACTTGGCTAGCGGAATATATCCTTTGGCTGTTAGTTTCCCGACTGTTGGACCCGGTCTGACACCAAGAAGTATGAAATCAGCCGCAAAGCAGTTTATTAAGGACGAACTTTCTATGACTGAACAGAGGAACGCGGACAGAATGGAGATGAGAAAATCGTCGAAAGCATACAAAAACTTCAAGGAATAAAAACGGACATCTTGGGTGAAACAATCGAGGATATTTTCGAAGACGATGACGATGAGGCAGCAGTAGATGAAGAAAGAAGTAATGTTGCTGATCTCGTTGATGACGATGTAGAAGATGACGATCCTGTCCGAGAATTGTATTCTTCTGATGAAGATCATCCTTCGGACGAAGACGATGAAATCTCAGACGACGTAGAAGACGGAAAAAAAGTAGTGGTGGCCCCCAAACAAATTGCCAAGGTATTCCATAAAAACAGCAATCGCTATTCTCTCTGCTTCTAAGTTTGCTCCCGTCTTCATTTTTTTATGGATATGCTTATATTGTGTTACTGATTTGCACGGGAAATATTTTCGTATGCCAGCAGCAAAAGGGCAAGAGTTTTTCTTTTGTACTATACTCGTAAAAAAGGAAAGTAGTTCCCAATTAAAAAGAAGTTTGAATGTTCTTAGATGGCTCCAAAGTCAAAACGTCCCTAAACGACTTTCGAAGTCGAAAAAAGTTGGGGGGAAGAAGCAGTTCCTCCCCTAGCTTCCATGCAACAGTTAAAACAGAAGCTGAAAGCTGAAAAAAGGCAAAAGAATTCTGGTTGGACTGTAAGTCCATCCAAAGGCGAAATAGAGATTGTAATTCCCAACAAGAAATTCAAAGGCTCTCAGCAATTGCGGACTACACAAGCACCAGCGACGTCTGAGGTAACGCATTCTAATGTGTTTCCCGCCATTCTTTTATTAATTTGACTCATTCATTTCTGTCGAACAATAAAACAAATTCATCTACGAACAGTGGAAACCGGCGAGTCAATTTTGTACTCAACAAAAACACTGCTCAAGGTAAAACTTAACGGACTTGTTTGAAATAAAAATGCATAAAACGCTTGTACTTCAAAATACAACTGGATTTGATTACCTATGTAACCGTACATAAGCTGCTCGTGCGTTACACAATTCGGACAGATTATTGCACACACTGCTTGATTGAAACCAGAATTTGCAAAAGCCGTTAGCGAAGTCGTTTACATGTCTACAAACATTCAAGTAGAAAATAAATATTTGCTTTACTTCTCTTCCTTAAGAACCTAAAGACTATCAAGAGTCCCTACGGAAGAGTCCTGGAGTTCCGCATGATCCGGATCGTCAACCCAGCGGTGGTAGTGTGTTAAAGCGAAATGACACTAACACCATAAAATTTGCGTCATCCCCAGTAACTCGCAAGCCCCAACGCACTGGGCGAAAGTCTTCTAGATTCTGAAATGAAGTTTTACTCTAACTTCAAGTTCAAAGAGTTAACTTACTTTGAAGCCTTCGTGCCACAATTCACTGTCGCACCTTGACTCGCAATCACAACATCGTGTAGCAGAAAGTCTCTTCCGAATAAATTTGACAAATGACAATACAGTCATGTTTAAATTACCTAATTTTCTTTTAAAACATCTAAGCTGCCTAAATTTTGATTTCAATTAATCCAGATATTTTTAGCACTATTTTAAAATCCAATTTGAGCTCAAAATTTTATTTATCTTGATTATCATATCAATTAAGCTGGGCGCTAATTAAATCCTTTTTAAGTTGTAGATTTACTTCATACAGCTGAAGAAGGCCACCCGGGTTGAAACTTGAAGATTTATCACACAAAGACTCGGACAGCCCAATGATTGCTAAAAGTAACGCCCTGTTGAAGGATAGTCAGATTTTAAGAATGATTTTATTTGCGTATTTGTATAGGTTGAAGATGCAAATCCGTTTTAAGAAATTGTTTGTGTACAAAACTACAAAAGAGGATAGAAAAAACATGGTTATATTGATCAGAACCGAAATGGTTGGTTGCATAGCTCATCAGCGTAAGTTATTATCACAATTGGTTGGGCACCGTACTCGTATGCATACTCCGTGACGTATGAAGGAAAATATGGCTTTTTTGTGGTATTTGTCCTTTATTACGAAATTGGTCAATTAATCGCGTGGATAGTTCTTAGTCTAAACTTTTAAGACACCAAGAACCGTGGATCCATGCAACTTTTGCTAGACACTTCACTATGTTTGGATTTCGTACTATACATAAAAGAAAATCCTTTACTCGTGCTAGATGCGCTCCATGAAGACACCGTCATGTGACCATGCGGAATCGCCTGACGATTGCTTCACATCGACCGGAGACATCCGTAAGGGAGAGACTGTGTGCAAATCCACGTTCAGGCTGATAGTCGAGAGGTTTTCCTCTGGCTTTCTGGTTTGATGATTTTCCTCCTTACCTGTTGAACTATCTCATCAATAGGAGGATATCATTCGGTTACCTATATCTTTGCTTCTTAATGACATAGAAGTAATTTTTAAAACTTACTAGAGCTCTGTCAATCTTTGTGTAAATCTGTTTTCCAGTGATATCCTTTCAGCAGTTTTATGAGTCTGAATACCAGTCCCTGCTGCTATTTGGAGACATGCATCTTCCATTGGTGGACATCTGTCACTAGTCAAGATGCTTGTACCTAAATTGATGACCTTCGAATGCCTGTTGAGAAGGTAACTTAAATCAAAGTCTTCGTCGTCTTCACCATACGGATTGATCATGTGCTCGGCGACCTAGTGGCAACCGTCAATTACATAATATTTATTATTTTCTATAACGTTTTCGTCGTTGAATAATTCAGCACGTACCTTGAGTAGCCCCATATAGAAGAGGATTTGCAACACGGTCCACAACGGAAAATACGCATCAATGGAAATATCCTTACTTCCATTATCGATGCATTGGCGGCCGAAGATACAAGCTATGACGAAGGAATAAGTGGATAACGTAACCACCTGTTTGAGTCGACGAAGAACAAAAGAAGAACAAAAAAAATTGCTTCTTTTAAAGCTGTTGGCTTTAAAATATATTCATTGGCTTCAATATTATTCATGAATACCTGAGTATAAACCAATGGAATCGAAACCCAGTCGTAACTCCATAAAATGCCGCATTTGGAACGAAATTCCAGCAATTCCTATTGGAATCCAAGAGGTAAAATCATCATTTTGAATTAACGGTAATATCGTAACACCTTCATGATAAGCTGGGCTCCATACGAGTCGATAATGCGTCCACGAGCTTGGGCCTCTCGAAGTCGGTGTGAGAACCAAAGTCCGGGTAGCCAATACAAGTTCACATCAGATTGCACTGCTTTATAGGTTTCCATTTCGGCATAGGTCATAAAACCTGCAGTGTTTTAACAAAATGCCAATTGTCGAGCAGATTTTATTTTGCCAATTTTTGAAAATGAATTTGCTAACAGCACCTGCATTGACGACATCCTCAAGAGATTTAAGGCGAGACCGCACTGACTCTGAAATTGATCTGAAGACAAGGACAGCCATCAGGTTACAGTTCTGCATGAGCGTTTTCCGTAGAAGCTTCGACTCGTTGTCACATCCGGGAATATACATTGCGATTGTTAGCATTAATCTAAACACGAAACATGAAAGGGAGGTCGATCAACTGGTATACTCATATTAGAAGTAAAAGGTAAAGCCATACATTGCTGCCACCATCTTGTTGCTGTTACAAGTTGACAATTTGAATCCCAAGAGGAAATCACAGCAACATCATTTGATAAACAAAAATATTAATTAGAGCTCTTTGCTGCTAATGTTTGGACGAAAATACCGATAATAGTGACGTAAAAACCCAGAATAAATGAAAGGGGAATCATATTCAGGTATCTGTCACAATAGCGAACCACCTGTTCAAATAGACTACACATGGGGTGGCCAGTGTAAAACCAAATTTCAGTCCAAGGTTACAATGCCTACATACGTTTATGAAGAAAAAGAATAACCTTTTTTGTTCGACGTCGAGAGCCTGTAAAGAATCAAGCGTAACATTTTGCATATAAACATAAATAATCTAATATAGAATTGCATATTACCTGACGATAGATGATGCTAACGATGCCAAAAGGGACGAGAAAACATATTAGTTCCTTGTAACACAGCTTGTACAAAGATCCACGCCATCTCCACAAAAGGGAAATGAAGCTGCCCGACAAATCTAATCCTGGCTTCTTTTTTAGATTCATATAGCAAAGACGAAATGAACAACTGGATTGTGTGCCTTCGCATCAAAAATAAAACGCTAAAAGCCCCAAGAGACGAAGGCAATTGTCGACTAAAGGTTTCAACGACATTGCGACACAAATATCACAGTGGGCAAAACAAACCAATGGGCAATACACTAATCTTTTTACAGGATCGTTTAGCGGTTGCTGTGTTGGTTCGTGGGAAAGCGCCTTTAGGAGTTTAAGATTCAGAAGGATGCTAGCAGAACTGTTAACAGACAGTCTCTTGGGACAAGACCCTGATGTGGAAGATGGCCGGTGGTATCGTGAGAATCCTTAACAATTCCCTTACAATATACCAATTGCACATGGATAGCTGTGTGTGTTTCCTCCGTACTGTCGATTAGCATGAAATAGCTGCAGAGATCTTCTTGCATCTTGTAATCGCTAAATGCTGATGGATATCGTCGACCGGGAGGATAATCAACGATTATCCAGAATCCCCAAGTGTACCGCAGCAGAAACTCGGACCAAGCGGAAAGTTAAATAGTATACTGAATAAATAATTGACAAGTTTAATCTGCAGAAAAGTAGATGCGGAAACACTTGTATTTATCTGATGCAAAAATGGTCAAATCTAACAGCAAACGGACTTTGAAATGCCGGTGTGCATTGTTCCTCTTAGACGTTTCAATTGATCCCGGGTCAAATATTATACGAGATAGCATCTGATTTTATTTGTCCCGAATACGGTTCAAGTTCCAAACGAAAGAGCTGTGGTCAAAAGATCGTAGTAAGAATCAAACTTACACTTGTTTAATTTACATAGCCAGATCAGCACAAAGAAACTTCTGACAACTTGACAACAATGTCTAACTAAGTGGACGTTGCAGAACATGACCTATGTAGCTGAGTAACGACCAAAAATCCCATTTATTTCTCCGCTTACATCCACAATTCTCAGTTTTCACGCACCAGACATATTACGTTGCAGTGGAAATTTCTGGAATTGTTCAAAAATCTAATGGTGAACGTGCTCCACTATTCTTGTTTGGTTGCGGTGATACAACAGGTCAACAGCAAAATAATAGAAAATTCCTAATAGGTATGGCAACCTAAACATTGTCTAGCTTCGTATCTGCTCATGCCCAATGGGTAGGGTACGGTAAGATAATTAGTTTGAGCTCCCAGTCTCCTCCACCATTTCCCCTATTTTCTGCACTTACTTGCCAGTCCTTTCAATTCCTGGACGAGGCAGGTCTGTCAGTTTATTGCGCTAAAACAGCATTCCTTTATAGTTTCAAGGTTCAGGACCCACCATTTCTTGCTGTGCCCAGCCTAGCAAAAGCATTTGCTTCGAATTCAAGTCTGTTTTGTCCTGTTGACATTTTAAACAAATGGCCAATGTAAACAGACAATTTTTCGTTAGTCAAGAGCAACATGATCTTCGAGGCAAGTTTTCTGGTGGAACATTTGATGGCTTAATTCTTCTTGCAAACTCCGGCCATTGTGTTGAACTCGTTCACGACGACCTGGATCACGCGGTGAGTAAAATGTTTGGTTTAGGCTGTTTTACCTTCAACGAACTGCTGACAGAGACGGGCACATATACTATTTATCTTAGAAGAGTGTTCCAGCTCTTTGTCGACAGTGTCTTGCATCAAAATCTGCTTCTGCTTAGTCTTGATCGATCGCAGGATGGCCGATTAACACTTCGATAAGCACTGCGGTTGATTTTGCATCAACATTTTCACGAGACGGTTAATGTGGTTCTGCCACTCGACAGGACGTGCATCCGCTTCGTTCATGCCCTCTTTTGACAGGAAGTTCCTTATGGATTGTGTTTTCCGCAAAAGGACAGTTCAAGGATGTGATAAAAAGTGTGAACAGTTGAAAAATGTATTCTGGGTTTGCTTAAAAGACCCTTAAAAAATACTACTCGTATTCTGGGTTACAAATCCAACAGATTTCCTGACTAATTTCATCTAATCCCTTATTGAATGATTAATTAAACATTATTTCTGTGATCATTTCAATGAAATCGCGCCTAGTTTTCCAAAGTTGCCAAGAGTAAATCGCGCGATACTGGGTGTTTTAAGGCATGTAGTTTTCCTAAATGACAATCAGAGAAAAGAAATCTAAAAATTTGTCTAATTAAAGAAATCCTGCATAACATACCTTCTAATGCCCTCTTTCCATTAGGAATGTTTCGGTCGAAACGTTGTTTGACAAACATCCAACGTTGATCTACATAGCGACAATCTACAATGCAGCCGTCTAGGTTTCGAATCTCATCCGTGAGCGGAATTGTTTCATCCCATTTAATTTCTGCACAGCTACGGCCAAACATAAATAGCTCGGCTTCTTTCGGCCTAAAAAATTATAACAAAAGTGAAATAAAAAATTGATTTGTATCAGCTCGAAATAGAGTGTCTTACTCTTGAATCCCTTTTGGAATCATCAGACGAAAACTGCATTGTTGATCGTCGTTTTCCGCCCATTGCAAGACGTCGTAGTCAGTATAACAGGAGTAATTCTTCAAAAGAAAACCTTGTAGCACGACTGAAATAATTAATTATTGAAACTCACCTTCAGTGGGAAAAAGACGAACGAGCGAATTGGATACTTGTAGCTCTCTTCGAATTCAGGGCACAAATAACTCTTGGCTTCATTAGCTTCCAGGTATTCAACTATATCTAGGGTGAACACCTCATTTTGGGCAGACCCCTCTCGTTGATTAATGATCTTTTCCTATCCCATAATGTTCGAATCAAATTTAGTGTTGATCAATACCTTCATCATACATTAATTTATATACCTTTACGAAATTAATACGTTCGACAATGTTCCTGTCTTTTAGATCCTCTCCATTGCACCGGATTGCATCCCGAATTACAAAGGTCAACTTCTTCGGATTCTCCTCTCCGCCATTGCAGTTGTCATCATGATTAAGTTTCTCTTTACACAAAACGCCGTCCAGGAGAGTGTCAGTGACGGGTCGACCATCGGATGATACCATCTTGACGGCATGACCTTCATCTACGCGGAAGATGTGCTGTGTCATGTTTTCCAAAAACATTCCGCCGTCAGAATCGACGTAAAAAAGGAAACGCGTTCCGCTCGGTTTAGGAGCCACGACATACGGGCCGGACTTGAGCTTGTCAATGTTTTCCGTCGTTAGTGAGACGGGCCAATTTACTGGGAAAAAGTCTTCGGGTCCTTTAGAAAAGCGACCTAAACGCACCTGGAGCTCTCGCACTTGGTCGAAATCTGTCAACAGATGGACGCCTTCCACGTCATGCCCGTCTAAAAATTTCGTATTCGGTTCGATCCGTGTAAATACACTATCAGGCCTGTTAATCAAACGAAAATAAACAAAATTCTTTTGGTTAGATAAAACCAACAAAATTCAAGAAGCACAACACGGTTACAAATATTAGCATTGTAATTGCAGTATTTTCTAGTTTTATCAGTTTCGAGTGTTTGGAATCGTGCCTTTGGCATTAGTCACAAGACAAATAACGTAATCAGAGACTGCTGTAAATTACAATTACAGTCAAAGGCTGCAATGTCACAAACTACTGAATTCTTACTATATTTTATGTAACGAAACAAGTTATGGATCGAAAACATATGTGCGTAGGATGAAACTAATTACACAAACTGTTTAAATAGTTAAGGTAAATACCGTGACTTTTGAGGAAGATAGATTCTCGAATTTCCCTGGTTACGCATATTATTTGTTTGACTGTATTTTCCCTTTGGCCGTGTTCGTTCCAATTTTAAATGTTTCCTATCATCAATTCCGAAATTAGGGAAATTCTAAATTTTAACTGATCTGAATTTAAATTTACGCAAATTCGTGGCTAGTTTTAAGACGCGGCTGATTTGCAGTTCCCGGTATTCGCCAGATGGTTATCAAATAAAACTTACTCGGTCGGAGTTAGAAATTTGACTGAATATTTCGCGTGTTCGCATCGAAATGGAAACGATAAAGGCCCCAAGAGACAAAAGGCAAACGCCGTCATCTAATTTCAACGACATTGCATCACTGATAAAATAGTGCGGGAAACAAACCAATCGGCAAACAAACAACGCACACTAATCTCTTTGTAGAATCGTTTTGTATTGTGTCTCTTGAAGTCTAGGACTCAGGAGGACGCCAACAGAAGAGTTAACAGCCAGTCTTTCTAGGGACAAAGACATGGATGTTGAAGATTGCCATTGGCATCTTCAAAATCTTTTAGAATTCATTTACAGTGTACCAGTTTCTGTGTGTGTCTCCTCCATATTGGGACTGTCGATAATTAAAGATCAAATAGATGAAAACAAATCTGTCTTGCATCTTCTGATCCTCAAATGTTGATGGATGCAGTTGATTCGGGAGATGATCGGGACAGCATCACCAACTGTACCCCAACAGTAACTGGGATCAAGCGGAAAGTTTTTTTCAAGATCCAGGACCCACCCCTTCGGCTACACTAGATGTTACGTATAGATGCAGGTTGCCTTTCCCGATAAAAGTATTTGCTCCAAATTGAATTTTCTTGTTTATGTGTTTATTTTAATGTTTGTTTTTTGGCAGTAAATAAATCGTGGGCAGGGACGTGTGGCCCAATGGATAAGGCGCCTGCCTACGGAGCAGGAGATTCCAGGTTCGATCCCTGGCACGTTCAGGTTTTTCTACACGCTTTTTTTAACGAAATATGACAAAATCGATCTCCTCTTTCAATAATCCTTGGTAATTAGGATACTTGCTAATTGCCCGTATTCTTAGTAAAATAGTAAAACCCCACCTTATGAAAACGTGCTTTTATTTGATGTAAAAAATTACTGACAAGAACTCTGGATTGCACTTGTGTTTTTGCTTCTCATTTACCAACATCGATAGTTTTAGATAAATTGCTAAAACAGTGGTAGCACCATCTTTAAAATAGGTATTTTAAGTTATAATGATATGTTGCCTAGAACGACTGCTTCCTTGTCAGGAAATTCCAGACTCGATCCCTGGCATTTTTCAATGTGGTCTAGATCTAGTTAGTCTCTCTATTCAAAATTATTTTACGCAAAACTGTGGGCCCAATGGATAAGGCGCCTGCCTACGGAGCAGGAGATTCCAGGTTCGATCCCTGGCACGTTCATTTTTGCGCGGAACCAAAGTACTTCCAATTGGATACCGATACTAGATGTCACTGTGTTTAATGCAAATTTTTTCCGCCTTGAACGATATTCATCGAGTTCGTCTGCTAGGCAAGTCCTTTAGATCCTTCTGTCATATTTGCATAAGTGTCTCAGTTTCTCCTTATTTGATAGGCGAGTCTGGTTACTAAAAAGTTTTTGTAACATCTTTGAACCATTTTGTAGAAATAAACCCACGTGCAGCATGAAGTGTCAAGAAGAATAACTTTGAAAACAATATTCTAAGTTATCCTGAATGCTGGAGTAGAATCTCTACATTTATCCGAAGTAAATTTCAGCGAGTTCACGTTGTTTACATTGTACACGAGTAATTTTCTCTCTTTTATAGCTAAAAATGTCAAGCAGAGCTTGCCAAAATTGTGGTGGGACAGACATTGATGTCGATCAATCGAGAGGCATCGCAGTTTGTACAAACTGTGGTGTGGTCCTTGAAGAAAATTGCATTGTTTCTGAAGTGCAATTTGAAGAAAATGCTTATGGAGGTGCATCAGCCATTGGACAGTTTGTATCAAATGATAATCAAGGAGGCACAGGATTTATCAACAGCTACCGTGGAGGAAATGGGAAACAATCAAGAGATGGGACAACAATTAAAGTAAGTAGTAGTGAATCCTTCTGTAAAGATGAATTGTCATCTGAAATAAAATCCTTCTTGTCCTCCCATTCATTTGCAGCCTCAACCAACACTGTATAGATATGGCTGTAAACTTTTATGGTATGGCTCTGGCTCGTCGTTTGACAAATGGAAGGAAGTCTTCTCATGTTGTGGCTGCATGCATATATATAACTTGCCGAATGGAAGGGACTGCCCGTAAGGTTTATTAGATACATCACTGTTTTCATTCACTAACTAGGTAATGATTTATTCTTAGATCTTCTGATAGATATTGCAGATGTTATAGATATTGACGTTTACACACTTGGCCATAATTTCATGCAAATTGCGAAAGCATTTAACTTAAATATTCCATCAGTTGGTGAGTAGTACAGTTTTTTTATAAGAGATTTATTGTGTAACATATCATATCCTTAGATCCTTGCCTGTACGTCATGCGTTATGCTAATCGAATGAATTTCGGTGATAAAACACACGAGGTGTCCAGGACTGCCTTACGTCTTGTACAGCGGATGAAACGTGATTGGATTCACACTGGGCGACGGCCTTCTGGTCTTTGCGGAGCGGCATTACTGATTGCTGCTCGAATTCACGGCTTTAATCGAACAGTGCTCGATGTTATCAAAGAAGTCAAGGTCCACGAGAACACCGTACGCAAACGCATGCAAGAGTTTGGCGAAACCGCTTCAAGTAGTCTGACCTTAGAAGAGTTCATGCAAGTAGATCTGGAAGAAGAGCATGATCCTCCAGCCTTTCTTAAATCGCGTAAGAAAGACAGAAGTGACAAAGTCGAAGAAGAGGTAGTGCAAAGTGTTCTTTTTCCCAAAGCTTCTTTTACGTAACCATCTCTTAATCAAAAATTCTACCAGGCGACGGAAGAAATGGTTAAGCTAGAGGAAGAGATTAATCGGCAGATTGCTTTGAGTCTGGCATAGAAACGAGGACCTTGGGCGAAATATTCAAAAGGTGTGTCACTCTTCACGTTTTGATAGTAGCAGTTTTAAATAAAACGTTTGACCTTGTATTTTGTTTTGTTTCAGAGGCGCTTCAACAGCCAGTCTCTCCTGCTTCGTGTACCAGTGGAATAAGTAGTCCATCCGCGGACCCTGAGGTGGATGACGTTATTGCAGACATGACAATGACAGCCGTCAAGGAATGTCTGACTCCCACTGAAGTAGCCGCCGTTGAGGCGAACACCTTACCCACTGCCGGTACAACTGATCCCGGGGCAGACGAGTCTGCTTTAATGCCTCCTCCTGGTGCCACATATCTGCAACTGTGACATCATACCGTTGTCATTAATTTAAGAAATTCGCGTCGTCAGCAGCAAATAATTTTGTTTATGCCTTTGTTGAAGGAATATACTATTAGGCAGATGATGAATCTTCTTCAATACGTAAGTCAAGGCAGTAAAAAGATTAGGCTGAACTTAACTTCCTTCATGGAAGATTTAAATTTGAATCTTTGATAAAGATCTTTGTTATGATTCAAGTGATGAAATTTTTGTAAATTGAGAAATATACATGACATTCCATTACTTGTTGTCTGGCTTTCAATTTTGAGTTTAGATAAATATTTACAAAATATTACTCAAGATCTAGAAAATTAGCTTAGTTTCACTTAATTATATTTTACTTGCCTCAATTTGAAAACAGTTGTATTGAAGGTCGATTGCTTTACGAGAATGCATTTACTTCACTTTCACTGTCTTCCCAGCCTTCATGTATGATACGAATTATTGGTCAAATCGAAACATGCAACCACATGAATGGATCCGATATCTTACTAGCAAATGCTTAGACCAAGTTCGTTCATAACCTGGAATCTTCTTAATGCAAAATTATAATTCCCTTCGTACACAGCCTACTAAAGTTCCATACGAATAATCTTAATACTGACAATTTTTTAATGTAAAAATAACCCTGAAAGTATGCGTCAAGGAATGGTGTCAAGTTTAATGCAGTAACAATTGTACAAATATAATGGTCATCGTTTATTACTTTACAGCAAAAACGAAACAACGGGGAGACGAACTTATTCCTTGTCATCATCATCATCCTTTTCCTCATTGTTGATCTAATAAGTTTCATAATTAGTAATGAAGCTGACATTAAAAACAGTATTGTTACTTACATTGAAGTATCTGAGTTCAAAAGAGGTCTTAACCCCCTTTTCTATCACTGTTTTTTTAAAAAATAAATATTTCGCAGAACTACACAAGTCACTCGTAGCAGACGAAAAAATACATGAGTTGCTGCGTTTCACGATTTCAACAAATCTTAAAAAAGATGTCGAACAGCCCTATACAAAGAAGAAATGCACATTGTATGAAATTACAGGTTTGTTTTGCTATACCTATCGTACCGATTAACCTACATACGTTCCCTGTGCACAACTTTGAAGTCAATGGCTGATTATGGCAACCATATATCCGTCTAGTTTTGTTACAAAGGGCCTCGTTAAATTCCCCAGATTGCGTTTGTGCGTGATGCTTCCGTTTCGATAACCGATTTAAGGTTTAATGTCATCACTCCAGCTGTTTACCTTGTATTGATTATGACAGGTAAAAGAACGTTTACCTTTCAGGATTTCTAACACATCCTTATTTTTTTCATTTACTAATTGATGTTCTTAAACTTAAATGAAATCAAGAATAATTCGACCGATATTTTATTGAAACATAATCATTGGACAAAAAGGGAAGTCAATTTCCGCATCCTCTCCTACACCATTTCATTTTCATTGTCCGGGTCCGTCTCCGTCTCGTTTTCGACGTTAACAACTTTATTAAACTTTCGCCCGAGAATCGCTTTCTCCAGTGCTTTAACACAGGGCAACAACTGCCTTTGTTGCGATGGGAGTAAGTTACAGTCATCATCGTGTTCGTTGACTAATATCGTTGACAAAAAGAGGCACAGTTGTTGGCTGGAGTGCTTGATATCTGCATCGAAGCGTTTGATCAACCATTCGGCTGTGTCAGTTATCCAATCGTCGGGCACTCCTGGAACTCTTCTCTTGAAAATGGCAGCCATTAGTTGGATGGCGTTATTCTTCTTGTCAACGTCAGACAGTGTGTTGAGCTCTTTCACGATGATCTGGAACAGTCGGTGGCCAAGACTTTGTGTCCAGGGAGGTCTGACTTTCAATCAGTCGATGAAAGAGATGGGCCAACAGGTGGGTCTTTGAAGGATCTTCTAGGGCTTTGTTGACAATGATTTGCGTCAAATCTGCTTCTATCAGGTCCCGCTCGAGTCCATGATGACCGACAAGCACTTTGATATCGTTGATCACATTATCCAACAGCTCCGGTTGATTTTCCGTCAACGAGTTCACGAGAAGGTTGATTTTGTTCCACCATTCGATTCGGGAAATGAGAGGTCGTGCATCCGCTTCGTTCAGGCCCTTCTTCGACAGAGAATCCATTACGGATTGTATGCTTTTTCCTTTGTCTGATTTCAGTTCTGGTAATCCTCCGAGTATCAGTTTGATTTTGGAGCGGTAGAAAATAAACCGACCAAACAAACACATACTGCATAAACCGATAAAAAGGAGGAGGGCGAAACATGAAAAGAGTATGGAAATGGCGAAGAAAAAGAACGTGAAAATGAAGCTGAAAAGGGAAGTTATTGCATTGAAAAACATTTTGATTCGAGGTTGTTTTTGAGCAGAATCAGTATAAATCGCTGTTCCGACCTATATGAGATTGCCGGCCATGCGACTCTTGGTAACCCCCAAAGCCAGCAGTTTAAGTCTTTCATTATTAACGACTGTATTGTTTTCCAGATTAAGATACGATTAAAGGAATGCCTTATTCAATTACCGACATATTTCAACTGAAATTATTGTTCAAACTTTGAAAAGACGATACGAAATATTTGTTTTTTTCAATCAAATCCTAGATGTCACTGTGTTTAATGCAAATTTTTTCCGCCTTGAACGATGTTCATCGAGTTCGTCTGCTAGGCAAGTCCTTAAGATCCTTCTGTCATATTTGCATAAGTGTCTCAGTTTCTCCTTATTTGATAGGCGAGTCTGGTTACTAAAAAGTTTTTGTAACTTCTTTGAACCATTTCGTAGATATTAACCCACGTGCAGCATGAAGTGTCAAGAAGAGTAACTTTGAAAACAATATTCTAAGTTATCCTGAATGCTGGAGTAGAATCTCTACATTGATCCGAAGTAAATTTCAGCGAGTTCACGTAGCTTACATTGTACACGAGTAATTTTCTCTCTTTTATAGCTAAAAATGTCAAGCAGAGCTTGCCAAAACTGTGGTGGGACAGACATTGATGTCGATCAATCGAGAGGCATCGCAGTTTGTACAAACTGTGGTGTGGTCCTTGAAGAAAATTGCATTGTTTCTGAAGTGCAATTTGAAGAAAATGCTTATGGAGGTGCATCAGCCATTGGACAGTTTGTATCAAATGATAATCAAGGAGGCACAGGATTTATCAACAGCTACCGTGGAGGAAATGGGAAACAATCAAGGGAAATAACTATGAAGAGGGCCAGGGAGAAAATAACAACTATGGGACAACAATTAAAGTAAGTAGTAGTGAATCCTTCTGTAAAGATGAATTGTCATCTGAATAAAATCCTTCTTGTCCTCCCATTCATTTGCAGCCTCAACCAACACTGTATAGATATGGCTGTAAACTTTTACGGTATGGCTCTGGCTCGTCGTTTGACAAATGGCAGGAAGTCTTCTCATGTTGTGGCTGCATGCATATATATAACTTGCCGAATGGAAGGGACTGCCCGTAAGGTTTATTAGATACATCACTGTCTTCATTCACTAACTAGGTAATGATTTATTCTTAGATCTTCTGATAGATATTGCAGATGTTATAGATATTGACGTTTACACACTTGGCCATAATTTCATGCAAATTGCGAAAGCATTTAACTTAAATATTCCATCAGTTGGTGAGTAGTACACTTTTTTATAAGAGATTCATTGTGTAACATATCATATCCTTAGATCCTTGCCTGTACGTCATGCGTTATGCTAATCGAATGAATTTCGGTGATAAAACACACGAGGTGTCCAGGACTGCCTTACGTCTTGTACAGCGGATGAAACGTGATTGGATTCACACTGGTCGACGGCCTTCTGGTCTTTGCGGAGCGGCATTACTGATTGCTGCTCGAATTCACGGCTTTAATCGAACAGTGCTCGATGTTATCAAAGAAGTCAAGGTCCACGAGAACACCGTACGCAAACGCATGCAAGAGTTTGGCGAAACCGCTTCAAGTAGTCTGACTTAGAAGAGTTCATGCAAGTAGATCTGGAAGAAGAGCATGATCCTCCAGCCTTTCTTAAATCGCGTAAGAAGGACAGAAGTGACAAAGTCGAAGAAGAGGTAGTGCAAAGTGTTCTTTTCCCCAAAGCTTCTTTTACGTAACCATCTCTTAATAAAAAATTCTACCAGGCGACGGAAGAAATGGTTAAGCTAGAGGAAGAGATTAATCGGCAGATTGCTTTGAGTCTGGCAAAGAAACGAGGACCTTGGGCGAAATATTCAAAAGGTGTGTCCACTCTTCACGTTTTGATAGTAGCAGTTTTAAATAAAACGTTTGACATTGTATTTTGTTTTGTTTCAGAGGCGCTTCAACAGCCAGTCTCTCCTGCTTCGTGTACCAGTGGAATAAGTAGTCCATCCGCGGACCCTGAGGTGGATGACGTTATTGCAGACATGACAATGACAGCCGTCAAGGAATGTCTGACTCCCACTGAAGTGGCCGCCGTAAGAGGCGAACACCTTACCCACTGCCGGTACAACTGATCCCGGGGCAGACGGAGTCTGCTTTAATGCCTCCTCCTGGTGCCACATATCTGCAACTGCGACATCATCTCAGTATGAGCGATACATTTTTATTCATCTGAGCTGTTTTAGTTTTACACACTTTTTTCAGGGCCTTCACTACTGGCCAGCCTTGGTATTTTTTCTGGGATCCGGGGAGAAGGGAAGAGATCAGCAAAGAGGAGGCCGCTTACCTCCGATTCGGGAGAACTTGATTTGGAGGGAATTGATGACTCGGAGATGGATACATATATTAAAACAGAGGACGAGGCGAAGATGACTAGTGACATGTGGATGGCCCTGAATGGAGAATTTATGAAAGAGTTAGAAGGTTCTAAAAGAAAGTTCTTTTTCTTTTTTTTGTGCTTTTTTGTTTGATTATTCACTGTCCTAACCGCGTTTACTCTTAACAGCAAAACAGAAAAGAAGAGCGGAAGAAGAGGAAGAAAAACAGAAAAGGGGCGAAAGCAAAGTAACGGTATGCTCGGCGGCAACCGCAATCTTATTCAGGTGCCACCCCAGGTACGCCTTGATCTTTCTTTTCCTTGCTTCTCTCAGCTAATTAAATATCTTCTGTTTCCAGGCGAAGCGATCGGTAAAATGTTGGTTGGCAAGCGGATTTCAACAAGATCAATTACGAAAAGTTGAAGGACTTGGATTTTTCTTTTGCCCCAACATCGTCCGTTTCCAATTCAGTTCCTTCGACATCGGCAGTTATTTCTGAACCGGCAGTAGAATCCGTTGTGCCATCTTCAACGTCAACTAGATCTGGGTATGCGAATGTGAATATTGATGTCTCGATTCTACATTTCTTAATTTAATTATCGTTTGACCAGCGGGAGCCAGGGTAAATTTGTCGGCTGTGAAGCCCAGAGGACCCACTGCCTTGAAATCCGAAACGAGGCCCTGAAAGGGAAACTACAACCGCCTTCTCCAACGCCACCTCCTCCCCAACAGGAAGATGTATACGAGGAAGAGGAAGAAAGAAGAGGATGAAATACAGTCTGTTGAAACCTACTCAATAGCTTTCATGGAGATGGAGGCTACGGTGGCGACTACGACGAATACTAGCCATTGTAGGATACCGTATAACAAACTGTAACACAATTATTATTATTTTCTCACCACGTCAATTTTTCTCACCTCTTTCATTTTGTTTCATCAGCCCTTTTATTTAACCGTTGAATATGTGAATGTGCAAATGAAAGTAAGTACTCAAGCTGACAGCTTGACGGTTCCTTCCTCACTGCTGTTCTTCTCTTTAGTATTACTCACTAGAGGTCGAGCGGTTTTTCTCTTTAAAAAAGGGGACCAATCTCACACGACACATCCCCAATGCCCATTGACCGAAATTTTAGTATACAACCATTGGTACAGCTACCGTATACCCAATTGCGGTATCTAATAAAAGAAAATGAAGTTTTTCTCCTAACTTAGGAACTAGAACATTGTCATTGTCCTAACGACTGATTGTTCTCCCTCAACATATCGCTGCCTCCGCTATTCTTGTGACATAGAGCGCCACACGATCATTAATGTATCGTTTGCGTATGTACAAAGACCCTGCAGGTTTTGCTTTCTTTTGTTTCTTTTCAACGCTCCACTTGTTAGCTGATTGTATGGTATGCGACGGTCGATAGAACTGGACTGCACTGACAGTTTTCAGCACGGGAAACAAGTTCACGTTGACAGGTTATGTATCTACGATTCATAGCTACATCGATTTTTTTCTTAGTGCCGACAATCAGAAACGTGATCAAGATAAGCATCTCTAAAAATCGATGTTAATCACTAATAACGTACCATGCAACTTTGATAGAGACCCATACCGTTATTTACGAGGAGAAAAACTTTCCTTTGTATTTCTATTTCACTCACGTGGTTCTCAAGTTATTCTCAGGCCGGAATGAATCAGGATTAGGAGAAAAAGAATACTGCTGGCCTGAAACCTAGTCTCCATACCATCAATATACAGTTGCTCAGGTCAACAGAATACATCGATAGTTTTTGTTAAAAAAAAAGACGAGTTGCATATTGGGCATGTGACACGAATACTGCATCGTATAACTTGTGTTTCTGTCATCTGTCAATGAGAGAGACAGCAATCTACTGTACACAAGGAACTCAATATGAATTCTTTCAATGAAGAAAGACAGTTGAACCACCACATCTTGATAGCAAAGAAAAAGCCAAGAAAAGTTAGACGGGGGTAGTGCAACGTCTACTGCAAACACTTGAGACCTTCGATTTTCTTTTCTCTTTTATAGTTTCACTGCATCATGTACTTACAGCAGAGTGCCACCCATTTTTTATGAGAATAAACATACTAAGACGGGGTTTTCCCACAATTTTTAAAGAATGTACAGCAAAATAATTATCTAATTTCGATTCATTTGACTTACTTTTCTTAGCGTAGGTTTGCCAGAAAAAGATTGGAAAAACAGATATCCTTCAGAGAAAGGACACCCACCCATGGTTTCGAACGGGTCGCGTGGCTATAGCGCCACCTCAGCATTGTTAGTTACTAGTGCGTAGAATTGTAAGTCTCCGAACAGAAGCAAAGCCCAGCAGAGTAGTAGATGGCCAACGATGAGCGGAAGGAAGACACACAAAAGACCGCTGTCGATGAATTTATTCCAGCCAACTCGTTAGCCAGGGACTTGTTTGTTTTTTGTTTGTTTTAAGCACAGCACTTTGTTTGGTTTCTGTGACGCTCCTCCGCGTTTGTAGAAAATCATCGAAATGGCCCTGGGTGATAAAAAAGGATACCCTCACACAAGATATTCACGGTAAACGAACCGTTTAGTTTACGCTATTTCTGTATGGTTATGCACAAGCGGCTTTAATGTCAATGCTTGTGTGTATGCGTGTTTACCCCGTTAAATTGGGCGTATCCAGTTTGAGGATTGCACAACTTAATTGTTTATGAGAAAATGGCAACAGAGAAATAATTGTTTCTCATTTTACAGAGAGTGTCAGAAATGTACTTGGTAAACATGTCAAAATCACAGAAAGGAGGGCTGTTCGGATGGGAAACTAAAGGAGATAAAATGGAAAATAGAATTCTTGTAAGCATTTCTTTTAAATTGCTGCCGTGGTTGCCCATTGTTACATGCTATTTGTTGTTCCACCAGGGTTTTACTCCATGTCGACTATTTGTGTTTACTCCAAAAATCGAAAAAGATTGATTTAAATCTCCATTACCTTGACTTGCAATCAATTGAAAGCAAGAAGCCCCAGGTATCGACCTGTTTTTTTCCATTTCTCTTTTCTTCTCTAATCTGCTAAACACTGACTGATTCTTTGTATTCTAGCTTACCTTGTCAACAATGGACAAGGTATATTCCTTCCACACCCAAGAGGAACTGAACCAAACCTCTGATTCTCTGATCACTGCCATAGTCACTGCAATTAGTGACTTGTTTCAGGGATTTCCAATTGAGTAAATCTTTGATTATTATGTATAGTTCACTTGCTAAATCATTTGTTTACTCTCACAAAACCTCAGTCAAGTGGTACGACGTATTGAAGTTAGTCCGGTAGGTCGAATGGAGAACCTTTCCAATCTCCTTCGTGGTTCCAATAGCGAAACTGAATTAAGCATTCCGTGCGAAACTTCTCGTCAATATGCTTGTATGTGTGATTACTACGGATTACCGTATCGAGAAGAAGTGGCTTGGGTAAAAATATTCAATTCATAACATATACGTTCCGATAGTAGTTTGCAAAGTTATTTTGAAAAATTTGTCAGGATGTGGATACGATCTACATGTCACACAACTCGAAAGAGTTGAATCTTCGAGATTTTGACCATTTAGATCCCAAGTGAGCTTTTTTTTTAAATTTCGTTTGATCTAAAAAAAAAAAACACTTTCTCACGTAATGAATTTATTTAATTCTTAGGGATTTAATTCCTATCATCGCTGCCTTGGAGCTCAATTCTTTTTCTTGCAGTTCCGTTGCAGTCATTGGCAGCTCGTCACACGAGTGCTCGGAACGACTCTTGGCCGTGCTTAAGAAATCGACCACTCTCGAAGAGATCTATGTTGACAATGCTGGCTTGGGTAAGGCACGAAATAGTAATCCTTCGTAATCAATCATGAGCTCAATAAAATAAATTTTCCCCTTCTCCTGTTCTTTCCAGGGATTTTTGCCAACAAGCTTAGCATGGCTATCATATCGAATTCAAACAGCTCACTTTCACGGGATCGACTTGTCGCACAATCTCATCAAAGATCGTGGTATCCATACACTTCACGTCTGTTATTTGCCTTTTCTCTTTTTGGTTTTAATAATTTTATTTATTTATTTATTTTTTCATTTTCTTGATTTAATTTTGTTTTCTACTGCACCTTTAATTTATATGCCTTGCATACAGGCATTACTTAGCCTATGCGGTTTCCTGGCAAAGCTAGACAAGGTCAAAGATTTCCTAGATAAGCCTCTGTGTGGCTTACTTTTCGGTCCTAATTCTTTGCTTGAATTTGTCGTTGAAAATAATGTCTATCGTGCGTCACGCCTTTTTTACATTGGCGGCTGTGTTTAGTTCGTTTTTGTGTGACTGAAGAACGGAATGAGTTTTGGTATAATGACTCACTCTATTCAGGTTCATCTTATTTACGCTCTACCCGATTCACGTTTTACAGGCTCCGCACATCTCAGTTCGTCACTGTCGCTAGCTCACCGTGGTCCAGTGAAGCTCTCGCTATCCTACATGGCTAACGGGAAGGCTGGTTCAAGAGTGCTCTTGTCCTCAACAAATGCATGGCTTCGTCCTTGCAACATCTAGATTTGAGCAATAATGTGGCCAAAGATGACATCAATGTAAAGAAACGTTGTAAAACTAATATGCGTTGTACAATGATTTAAAAATTTTTCCATTTTATAGACGATTTGTCTTCTCAACCTGAATGTGCGCTGACATTTCTAAATTTATCAAGCACTGACATCGCACTAGAACCGGTAAACAGCTCTCACGCTATTATTTTATCAAATGACGACATTTTATATCAATTCAATGACGCATATAGATATTTGGTGCTCTATTACGAGGAGGAACCACTTATCTTCGTCATTTAGATTTATCGAAAAACTATTTCTGCTGTAGCAGCATAAAGAACTGCCACCATCCTTCAAGCAGTACTTCCACTTCCGCTCTGGCTTTACGGACCATTATCCTTTCTCTACATTGTAAAATTGCCTGAAGCATTAAAGTAAGTTAACTTCGGTCGTTATGGAAAACATCCTTTTGTGCCATGATCATCCGAATAAACCTGCTTCTGATCTTTAGGAATCTTCTCCTTGGTCTGGCGTGCAACGAGTCCATCGATAATGTCACGTTAGATCCGAGCAACATATTAGGCAATGGTGGATGCCACGTTCTTGAGTCTGCATTCATGGTGGGTTCGGTGTGTCTCGACTTTGGACACAAGCGACAACAGGATTGATGTGGAGCTGGAGTCTTACTCTCAATCAGTCGGAATAAGTCCATGAAGAAGCTGATCCCCAATAAAAACTTCCAAAACATGAAATCAAAACATGCTACCACCGTCATCGATGCCTTCATGCATCTCTTGCAGGTCAGCTCCATATATTTAATGCCGCTAAGTTTGGTGCAATTTGCTTATGAACAGGAAGAGGATCACGCGTTATTGAGGCATTAAGTTTGGTGGATTGCAAGTTGAAGAGTGAACCAGTGTAGTTTAATCAACGGCAGTTGGAAGTAATCAATCGTTGCAGCATCTTGACCTTAAGTATTTCAGCATTTTAATTCTTAATTATTTATTTATTAATTATTTTGGTGGATAGTCTTAAATACATTTATTTGTATCTTTTTCCACTTATAGCGGTAATTACATGGGTGATCCAGGCGTCTCGTCTCCTCTCCAAAGCCTTACAGATCAATACGTCCCTAAAAGCGCTATCGATTGACCGCAATAGCATCACCGTCCATGGTTACAGTGATATCGCCTACGACTAGAAAGGTAAAGCAATCCGATTTACTTGAGCAACACATTAGCACCTCCATGAAAATATACATCTCTCCTCCACCTCCCCTTTTTTTTGTTTTTGGTTGACATTGTTCCTTACCTTCTGCTTTGTTCTATTCCCTTCATATAGTAACCGGACTCCCGAGGTGTCTATCCTACCCGCTGCACGACATAATGGTAGCCGCTAAGACGGGCACTGACTAAAGTCGACATTCTTTGGAAGCAAATACAGGAAGCATTACAGCGCAACATGTCGCTTATTGGTCCCTCGCCCAACGGGACTTCGGCTTCCGTCCGTTCGCATCAAAAGGGTGAAACAACGCATACAATACTTCTCAGAATCAGCTGTTGGATCGGCTTATCATTCAAGTGAATGAGGCCATTCGTACCTCCAGAGGCAGGGGCAGTGAGGGTAGGGCGGTGATATCGAAATCGCGCGAAATCTGCTAGTCGACGCCCACTCCGCAAAAGAGGTAGTGTTTGAACAACATCAAACGTCGCGCAATCGTGAAATCTCTAAAATTACCGATTCTTTCTGTCAGCTTCTCGGAAAACTTGTGTCCAGCGTTGAAGTGGCTCAGGATAACATATCTTTGAGTTCGGCTGACGAAGCCAATGGTCGAAGAGCTACAGGCATTGCTTACCCTCTCACTTTACAAAGCATCGGCGATAATTTGTGGCATTGCGCTCTTCAGCACTGTAACACTGTCACGAGCAATTCGTGTGTCTCTGATCAGCTAAGAAAATCGATCGAGAGCCGCAATCCTTTTTCCCCGTCAGCGTAATCCGGAAAGCCGTGATGGAGAAACGCCACTATACGTTGACGGAGAAGTTTGACGAGTTATCGACAGCACTCTGCCGTACAGTCTCCGAGAAACGTCATGGATGAAGTTGTTCAATCTTGACGAACATCTTTAAAACCTGGTATCATCTTTATTATCTGACATTCTTATCAACCTTGGATTGTTTGATTAACGTATTATTATATCGTTTGAGGCGGGAGATTCCAACGTCACCCTAGATTGTAAAAACGTTCGTCCACGCCAGATGTACTTCAAATCCCGAACACGAATCAACTCAGAAATGAACACCCAACGTGGCGAAGATGAATCTGAAGACACGATCGATCAACAATCGGATCGCTCTCAGTGGTAAGTTTTCTCTCTCTCACTTTTCGTCATTTTCGAATCTCCATAACATTTCTAACTAACGTGAAACTCAAAACTTGAACGCTTCTAATAAGTTGGAATACCTCAATCTCGTAAGTGGTTGCATGGGTTTGACTTTCTCAAAGCTTCCTTGTGTAATTAGTTTTTAATCAGACCAATCTGATTACTTTTACAGGCAAATACCAGTGGCAAGCAAACGAAGGAATCTGTTGAGTCGAAAATTGCGACCAAAGTCGACGGTTGGCATGGGTCGAAGGTGCTTCTGCTGATGACATTCCTGATCTCATTCCCCCGTTGAATGAGCAACTCTCTGGCATTCATCACCAGGGTGAAGATCCTCCTGACGCAAATGAAGAAGAGCCCGGTGTCAATGTCGACGAATCTCAGGCAGATGTCTCCAGAAAGTCGGCTCCCTTAAAACATTTGGGGTTTAAGCCGCCCCAAAAAACCTAAAACTCGGTTGCCTACTCGAAGCGCCGCCGCTTTGCGCGCGTCGGCAATTCAGAGACCGCGTCGCAAGAAAGCTTGGACGTAGAAGGAGATCTTAGCCAAGGAAGCTGGACGTTTTTTCACACGACTACAATGGCAACACAACAGGTGACGATAATGATAACAAACATACTTTTCAAAGCTAATTTTCAGTTCTTTGCTCATTATTTTATTTCACTACTATTTTTATATTTTATTTTATTTTTTACTGCAACAGGCGGTAGCAGCGTAAGTTTAGGTAGTAAGCCGGATGCGAGGTAGTTTGGGCAGTGTCAGTAGCGCCGAATTGGGTTCGCCCTCAGTAGAAAGCATGTCGGCCGAAAGCAATCGATGCACCAGTTCTGTGGCTGGTGACAAATTAGCGAGGGAGGTTGGCAGTAGCAGGGAGGAGCTCACTCTCGATGAAGACGCTGTCAAATCAAAAGGAGAAACGTAAGAGCGAGGATGATTTGTCCTCGGTACTAAGGCGAAAGCGAAAGATTCTGGGTAAATTATTTGCTAATTGTGCAAACATTTTGAATGGGTTTATAATGGCTGTCGTTGTTATTCTCATCGTTTCCTCCCAGCCGTGACGAATGGGAGTTAGATTGTTGTCTTCCATATTCAGGAAAAATCCGAGTCCCTCTCCGACGGGCGATGGTTCGCCGTCGCCAGCACCTAGCAAATCTCCCCTGTGGCGAAAACCAAACTCGCATCGGTGACAAAGGAGCCAGAATCTGAATCAAAGCCAGTTGAAGATGAAGCTGAACCTGCCGGGCCCAAACGATCTGCTATTCCATCCAAATTGGGTATCGGTGTCGGAGGCAATGTCCTTGCCGAGATGAAAGCCAGACAGGAGCGCCGAATATCTGGCATACTGCACAAGCAGAATCCGGAAGAGTCTGATCTCGAGCGAGCGCATGGAAAACCGGAGCCTAATAAAGCCAATAATTTGTCACCGAATCCTCTCAGGGGGAATCAGACTGCGACCAACTCCCTCACACGCCAGAAGAACAACAGAGCCACCGAAATTGCCCGAAAGAAATAATGTCTGATTTATTCGACCAATCAGGGCTAGAGGAAGTGGAATCAGACCGAAACAAACCAGCCAACCCCACTAACCGGCTTCCGGGCTCCGCCAGAGGTGGTGCCGATGAACCAGAAACAGCCAAATTAGAGGATAAATCGAATGCGTTAAATCAGATAAGATTGAGGCTACCAGTGCGGTGGTGGACGATTCACCGTCACCCGATCCATCGGGCGACGCAAAAGCTAATCCGCTAAGTGAGTACGACGCGTTCTACTGGAATCAACGTGACAGATCCGCTCAAATCGCCCAATAATGGCGATTCTAACGCAGAAAACAAGATGATTCGAGAACTCTCTGACTAAATTAAAGCCTCCTCCCCTAGCCCCCAAGCCTAGACCTTGGTTCAATCGTCATCTGACAAGAAAACCGGTAACTTGGATCAACTCTAAACTATTTAATTTATGAAATGTCATTAAATTTTATTTAATCTTGTTAATAGACGACATTGATGCAGCCGATGCTGCAAAAGAAAATGACGCAAAGAGGCTGTGAATGAGCAAAGTTCGAGCCACATGGCAGCAGCCGTCAATTTAACAATTCAGGCTCTGTAAGTTGGGGAGAATGTGATGGCAGGTTTCCTTAGTTTACCTGGTTTCTGCATGCTTAGCATAGTTTAGTTAGTCTCTCTTTATTTCCCTAAATTCCGTTGGATTTTGTGAATGATTTCCTTTATTTTATACTCGAACCTTTTTTGTTTTCTCCTTGTCCCATCTTCCACCTTCCAATAGATGTTGTCCGCCGTAGCAACAACATTCGCATGAGGTAAATTCTTTGAATGTTTCATTCCTGTTGCACGCGTTTGCGGCTCGGATCATTAATAACATTCCTTTACTTGCTAAGGAACAGGACGGACTTCCAGTTGAATTCTTGGAGTCCAAAGACGGTGGATGAGAACAAGCATATGGACAAGATTCTCTGAGTTCCATTGCATTCCTCACTAACCAACAGGCTACGCTTCCACAACAACAACAGCCTTTGATTTCCCAGCAATCCCCAGCGTCTTTGATTTTAAACAACTTTTCACTAGAAGACGCCGTCGACGTATAAGGCAATCAATTGATCATGACGATGGACCATTCAATCAATTAGGTTGATAGCTGCCAATTGATGATGTCGGCACTCCGTTGCTGTGAATTCTATCTTCTTACCATATATTTCGCATTCATATTTTAATCTATATATCAACCGTATTTGTCGAAATTCAGTCGTGTGATTTCTTCATCCTCTTTTAGATTCTCTTGTTTTCAGCCTCCTCTTTAAGCCAAGTCGATACATCGATTCAAATTCCAACCTGCCCCCGATGAAAAACTTTTCGTATTACTTCACGAAAGTATCGAACATATTGATAGTGAGTGCACAATGATTTCCCGACATCCGTTGTCCACCATTTTTTTCCAACATGTTAATTCTTTTTCGTTTGTATCTTGACTGTGTCATATCGTCTTGTCTTTTTTCTCCCGTTTCTGTGACCTTTTCCAGGAATTTCTTTTTAAAAACAAACATGTTTATTTTATCATCGTGTAATGATTGCATACACTCAGAGTCATTGTCTTAGAATGGTGGGGCTATTATTTCAGTTCATTAATAGCCGCCTCTCTCATTTTCGTCAAAATCTACAAAAATCGACATCTCTTAGAATTAAAAAAGACACGCACACGTTTTATTCAAAATTTAACAATGATTCCGGCTGGAGCATTAGTTTCCCGTTAATTATGTCGTTTTTAAATAAAACGCAAGCGTAGTAGGTTGCTCTTGAATCGCGGCAACCGCATGCTCTGATTACACTCAACTGCCCCGCTATTCGCGAAGTTTTCTATAGAGTCTATTTGGTTCAAGTAAGTAGAGTAGGCTGATCGACTAGCGCACCATGGCGGGGGATAGCCGAAACTTGCAGCAGACTTGCTTGATCCGAACATATAGACACAACTGTGTCTAATCTGTGTCAATCCAATAGGACACAGTTGTGTCTATATGTTGGATCGACAAAGTCTGCAGCAAGTTTCGGCTATCCCCGCCAAGTGCCGGCACTAGTTTGATTAGCCGCACGACTTTCCCTCTACTTACACGAAATCAAATGGAAAAACCTCTATAGCCTTGGAAAAAGAAGAATCACACAGTATAATCAAAACTGACCGCTAATAATAATTTCGATTAGGTAAATGGTTTCCTCGTTAAATTAGCCGATTTTAAAATAAACGAAAATTAAGTACTGTTACCACTCCAACTTTATATTTTGTTGTTTACGTTAAGTTAAAAAAAAAATATATATAAGGCCAATTGGAAAATTACCTTGATTTCCGTAATTAGCATTCAATTCTGAATTGAAATAATGTATTTTAAGCGAAAGTTGAAATTTGGGCAAAAATGAAAAAGTGGGAAGGGAAAAAGGGGAAAAGCCTTCCCACTTTTGTCAAAATCTGCGAAAAACGACATCTCATGAAATTCGACAAAAATCACACGGTAAATCAAAATTAAACGTTGATTTCGATTAAGTTGTTAGTTTTCGTTAAAACCATCTGTTTAACCTAAAACAAAGTGCTGTCCTTTTAAAAACTTAGTTTTTGGGTTTTCTGATTCCATGTTTGTGTTACTCTGGTTCCGTTTCATCCAAAATCGATTAGTTGAGTGGAAAACTAATATTTTATTCGGAATCAGCTTGATTTGGTTGTAATAGGTAAGTTTTATTCAATCCAAGTCAAAATTCTAAGCCGATTTTTATACAATAAGTCGGGCTTAAAATGTCGGGCTTTGATTATAATCAAGTAAAAGTAGATATGTTATCATTAGGATGGCTACACTTTTAGTGGATCGTCTGCAGTAGGATTCATGGTTCATCAGATGTGCCCAGTTGTTAGGGATTCGAGACGTGTTCACTGGGGGATAATAAATGTTCAGTGCGTTTGGTAAATGAAACAACACATGACCAATTGCTTTAGATCAATTTTTCCCAAAGTGGAGATTTATTCCACAATATTCAGCTTTCCAGGCAGACACCCATCCACAGAGCCACTGGGTGATATATGAGTATTCACAGTGGGCATGACTGTGCTGTAAATTAGTATCACTTTTACAAACCCAAACAGGTATAACAAAAATGGAATTTTTTAAAATATAAAGAATTATGTTGCTTCTTTGCTCATTGGTCAGTGGTTTAGATCACATGTCTAACTGTGAAAGAGATCATGTGTCTGTCAACGAAGAAGGCTCTCTGTTTGCGCCATCAGACCTCCCCAGTGTGTCATTCTGATGCAGAGCTCTTGAAATGAAGTTGGAAAGGTTTGAACCATCTCAGGCCAAAGCTCAAGCTCTAGCTTTGTTGGTTTTTCTGCCTGTAAACCCATAATTACAACTAATTGAAATGCATTTTATTGTCTTGTTTGCAGAGGAATAGAAAAAGGTCGCCTTTTGGTTAGAGTTTCTTCGCCGTCCGTGCATCAATCGGAATGATGTTCCTTCCTCGACGTCACTGCTCACGTAATTTAATAACTTTGTTCTTCGAAAAAGTTGTACTACTAATCTTCAATTTTCAAAGAAAACTTTGATGCGTTATTCTTATGCCGAGGTTATATCGACCTTCAAAGGCAAATCGGAAGAGGTATTCTTTTCGCTTGACATAAAGAACAGAAATTTTATGCATTAGCAAGTCATCCGCATCCAAACATATTAAACGCACGAGGTATTCCGCCTCGTTCAGCAACTACCATCCAGCAACGCATCCATCAACATAATGTATTATAGAGGAAAAGTAATGACCAAATGCCGACTGGACGATTTCGCGCAAGATGAATGTTAAAACCAAGGAGATCTGGGTGAGGAGGATGCAACGGGACTATGTCATGTCAAACCATTAGCTGAATACAATAAATAATACTTTCAGTTCTCAGGGACGAGAGGTAAGGAAGGATTGCACGATTTTATTGAATACATATGTATGTATAGATAATAATCGTTTATATGTTGATTAATGATTCGTTACTTTAGGCCAACGTATAAGTAAATAATTGATACTGGATCGAGGTACATACTTGAACGAGTTTTCAAAGCGATAACAACTGGACGTGCTTGGAAATTTCAATGGACGCTACCTGCACGTTACCTGAACGTTACTTTTAGTCGCAGGGTTCATCTCGAAGATAAAATATTAAAATTTTTATAAATTCGGAGCACATATCTGGGAAACTCCTTCTTTTCTGTGGCCTGTTTCCCTTGACTCGTATAAGCCCGTAGAAGTCACTGCCCCTACTGTGATCAGCAGATAAAGGTTGTGAGTGCGCTGGCATGTCCGGAAAGGGGACGTAGAGGTCCTCAAGTTC